>NW_007726327.1:244592-245302 GCF_000696425.1 Galeopterus variegatus
ATACAGTGAAAGCAGTGCTTAGAGGGAAGTTTTTAGTATTGAATGCATATGTTAGAAAGAAGAAAGATCTAAAATCAATGCTTCCACCTTGGTAAACTAGAAAAAGAAGAGCAAATTAAATCCACAGTAAGGTGAAGAAAAGAAATAATAAAAATTAGAGCTGAAATCAATGAAATTGGAAATAGGAAATCAATAGAGAAAATCAATGAAACAAAGCTGGTTCTGTGAAAAGATCAATAAAGTTAATAAGCCTCTAGCCAGGCTAACTAAGAAAAAGAGAAGTTAGTCCCAAATTGCTAATATCGGAAATGAAAGAGGACATCACTACAGACCCCATGGATGTCAAAAGTACAATAAAGGAATATTATGAAGAACTCTATGCCCACAAATTTGACAACCTAAATGAAATGGACAAATTTCTTGAAAGACATAATCTGCCAAAACTCACACAAGAAGAAATAGAAAATTTGAATAGGCCTCTATCTGTTAGAGAAATTGAATCAATAATTAGTAACCTTTTACAACAGAACACACCAGGCCCAGATAGTTTCACCAGTGAATTCTAATAAACATTTAAGGAAGAAATTATACTAATTCTCTACAACCTCTTCCAGAAGGTAAAAGCAGAGGAACTACTTCCTCACTCATGCATTACCCTAAGACCAATCTCTCATGAACACAGATGCAAAAGTCCTCAACAAAGTATGGGC
>NW_007726327.1:246893-247927 GCF_000696425.1 Galeopterus variegatus
CAGCTGTCCCAGAATCATAAGCCAAATAAACCTCTGTTCTTTATAAATTGCCCAGTCTCAGATATTTCTGTTATAGCAACATAAACGGACTAATACACCTGGTTTTATTTTCCATGCTGCAGAAGACCTCCCTTAATCTTCATTCTTGGTCTTCATTGCTAAGAAGAGCTAATGAAAAGGTTGTAATACTGCAACTCAGAAGAAAGGAACAGAGGAAAAGTAATCAAGAAAATCCCTCCTCTTGAAATAAATATAGCACTGGAAATGGAAGCTATGGAAGCTATATAAAGGTTTAAGAATCATTTAATAAAGGGTTTTAACAACCTACCCACAGTGATAGAGAAAGGATGAGCAGAGAGCTCAAAAACTATCAGGGAGTTGAGAGAGTTAACAGAAAGGTACAAGCCAGATTGTCCACAAAACTGAATTACTGAAGTAAATGCAAAATGAGAGAAGCTCTCACAGAATGCAGAGAAAAAGAGAAAATAAATCAGGATAAAAAAAAGAGGAGAAGACAAACCTGGAGGGCCAGGCCAGGAGATACAACCTATGCATAATAGGAATACCTGAAACAGAGGACAAAGCAAATGGAGCTGAAACAGTAATTAAGGAACAAACTGAAGAAAATTCTCCAGCATTGTAAAGCGAACTAGATCAACAAATGGAAAAAGTACACAGGGTGCCTTTAAAATTTGGCAAAAAGAAAGCAACACTGTGGCATATTCTGGTGAAGTTTTTAAATTTCAAGAATAAAGGAAAAATTCTACAACTATCCAGTCAGAGAAAACCAGTTACGTACAAAGGAGCAAAAGTCAGGCTGACCTCAGATTTTTCTCTTGCAACTCAAAATGCCAGAAGACAATGGAACAATATCCACAGAGATTTAAGGGAAAATAATTTTGAACCAAGAATTATATACCTTGCCAAATTATCATTTCTGTACAAAGGCAACTAGAAGACATTCTTAGACATGCAGGAGTTAAGAAAGTATGTCAACCAAGAACCTTTCCTGAAAAATTATTTACTGCAGGGCC
>NW_007726327.1:249261-255036 GCF_000696425.1 Galeopterus variegatus
TTAGTCTGCCCATTCTCCTTCAGGTTTACTGGAGAGATGGGTTTGCCTAACATCTCTCCTCCGGTCACCAGTATTCCTGAATAAAAGCTGACTTCCTATTACACCAAAAAAACAAAACAAAACAAACAAACAAAAAACACCAAACAAACAAAAACAAGTTCAATACCCATTCATGATTTAAAAAAAAAAAAAAACTTTCAAAAAAGTAGGAATAGAGGGAAACTTCCTTAACTTGATAAAGAATATCTACATAAAAACCTACAGCCAACAGTATACTTAATGGTAAGAAACTTAAAACTTTCCCATTAAAATCAGAAACAAGGAAAGGCTATCCCCTCTCACCAATGCTTTTTAACATCAGACTGGAAGTCCTAGCTAATGCAATAAAACAAGAACAGGAAGGAAAAGGTATACAGATTGGAAGGAAGAAATACAACTGTCTTTTTTTGCAAATGACATGATTGTCTAAGTAGAAAATCTGAAAGAATTAACATAAAAACTCCTAGAACTAATTTGCAATTATAGCAATATTGTAGGATACAAGGTTAATATACAAAAGTCTATCGCTTTCCTACTTATTGACAATGAACAAGTGAAATTTGAAATTAAAAACACATTACAATTTACATTAACATCCAAAAAAATAAAGGACTTGAGTATAAATCTGACAAAATATGTATAAGACTTATGAGGAAAACTACAAACTTTTAATGAAAAATATGAAAGTAAATAAGTGGAGAGATACTCCGTGTTCATGGCTAGGAAGACCCAATAATGTCAAGATATCAGTCCTTCCCAACTGTTCTATAGATTCAACGCAATCCCAATAAAAATCCCAGCAAGTTATATTTTGGATATTGACAAACTGATTCTAAATTTATATGGAAAGGGAAAAGACCCAGAATAGCCAACTCGAAATTGAACTATGTCAAAGGACTGACACCATCCAACTTCAGGACCTACTATAAGCCTATAGTAATCAAGACAGTGTAGTACTGGTGAAAAATAGACAAACGGATCAATGAAACAAAACAGCCCAGAAATAGACCCATATAAATATAGTCAACTGATCTTTGACAATGGTAATAAAGGCAATACAAGGGAGCAAAGATAGTCTTTTCTTTTTTTTTTTTTTTTCCTTTTTGTCTTTTTTCATGACCAGTAACAGGATCGCAACCCTCGGTGTCGCGCCCGTACCGAAACCGGCAAAGGGATCGCAACCCTCGGTGTCGCGCTGGCACTGCGCTCAACCAGTGAGCAGACCGGTCTCTATATGGGCCCATGCCAGATGCAGCTGTCCCAGAATCATAAGCCAAAGAAACCTCGGCGGGAGTGCCGCCACGCTCCCAAGCCGCACTCTACCAAGTGCGCCACCAGGCCAGCCCAATCTTTTCAACAAATAGTGCTGGAACAACTGTATATCTACATGAAAAAATAAATAAATAAATCCTAGACAGAGACCTTAATACTTTCCAAAAATTAACTCAAAATGGAATCATAGGCCTAAATGTAAAGTGCAAAACTTTATTAATATTAAAAACTTCTGCTCTGCAAAAGACAATGACAAGAGAATGAAAAGCCACAGACTGGGAGAATATATTTGCAAAAGATACATTTGATAAAGGGCTGTTATTCAATATACAAAGAACTCTTAAAAGTCAATATTAAGAGAACAAACAACCCAATTACAAGATGGGCCAAATACCTTAACAGACATCTCATCAAAGAAGATATACAGATGACAGGCTGCCCTGTTTGCTCTTTTGGTTAGATTGGGGTGCTGTTACACCAAGGTCAAGCGTTCAGATCTGCATACCAGCCAGCGGCAAAATAAAACAAAACAAAACAGAAAAGATATACACATGGCAAGTAAGCATATAAAAAGATGTTCAACATTATATGTCATCAGAGAATTGCAAATTAAAATAGCAATGAAACACCACTATACACCTATTAGAATAGCCCAAATCCAGAACACTGACAACACCAAATTCTAGCAAAGATGTGGAGCAACAGGAACTCTCATTCATTGCATGCAAAATGGTACAGCCTCTTTGGAAGACAGTTTGGCAGTTCCTTACGAAACTAAACATACTCTTAATCCTATCCTAAAATCACATTCCTTGGTATTTACTCAAAGGAGTTAAAAACTTATGTCCACACAAAAACCTGCAAACATGTTTATGGCAGCTTTATTCATAATACCCAAGACTTGAAAGCTCCCAAGATGTCCTTCAGTAGGTGAATGGGTAAATAAACTGTGGTACATCCAGACAATGGAATATTATTCAGTGCTAAAAATAAATGAGCTATCGAGCAATGAAAAGACATGGTAGAAACTTAAATGCATCCTACTAAGTGAAAGAAGCTATATTAGTCCGGTTTTTTTTTTTTTTTTTGCTTATAACAAAGTACACTGAACTAGTTGATTTATAAAGAAAATGAAATTTATTGCTTACTGTTTCTGAGGCTGAGAAGTCCAAAGTCCATCTAGTGGTGGTGATAGTGACCCAGGGGTCAAGATGGTGGAAGCAGAGAGAGCAGAGAGAGCAAAAGACAGACTCTCCTCTTCTTTTAAAGCCCTCAGAACCATGCTCCTAACCACCATTTTTAATCCATTCACTACTGCATGGTCCTACAATCCAATCACCTTTCAATTACCATAATAGGATTTCCCACCCTCTTAACAGTCACAGTGGGGGCTAAATTTCTAACACTTAAAACTTGAGGGACACAATTCAAGCTTCAGGGAGTTATGGGGGGACATAATTCAATCCACTACAGAAGCCAATCTGAAAAGGCTACATACGGTTTGATTCCAACTATATGGCATTCTGGAAAAGGCAAAACCATGGAGACAGTAAAAAGATTAGTGGAGGCCAGTGGTTGGGGGGAGAGAGGGATCGATAGGCAGAGCACAGAGGATTTTTTTTTTTTTAAAAGATGACCGGTAAGGGGATCTTAACCCTTGACTTGGTGTTGTCAGCACCACGCTCACCCAAGTGAGCCACAGGCCATCCCGATATAGGGATCCGAACCCGTGGCCTTAGTGTTATCAGCACCACACTCTCCCAAGTGAGCCACAGGCCGGCCCTTACAGAGGATTTTTAAGGCAGTGAAACTATTCTACATGATACTGCAATGGCAGATTTATGTCATTATACTTTTGTCCAAACCCGTAGTATGTACAACATGCTAAGGGTTTGGACAAGAGTGAATCCTAATGTAAACTATGAACTTTGGGTGATAACATTGTGTTAATGTTGGTTTGCTGATTGTAATAAATGTACCACACCAGCATGGGATGTTGAGGATAGGGGAGGCTGTGTGTTTGTAGGGACTGGGGTTATATGGGAACTCTACAATTTCCACTCAGTTTGCTTGAACCTAAAAGTGCTCTGAAAAATAGTTTATTAATTTTTTTAAAAAAGCATTAGGCATGCAAAGAAACAGGACAATACAAGCCATGATGAAGAGAAAAACGAAGCGAAACAGACCCCAGAAATAACACAGATGATATCATAGTATACAAGGATATTAAAAGTTATTATAAATATACTTTACATGTGTACATGTAAGTATTCAGCAATAAAAAAGAACAAACTATTGATAAATACACCTTCGTGGATGAATATTTAATGGTATTATAAAATAAGTTAGCCTCCCACCCTCCAAAAAGTATATACTGTATGATTACATTAGTATGGAATTCTAGGACCAATATGACAGAAAGCAGATCAGCAGTGGCCTAGGCATGGAGTGGAGTAGGATGGATTACAAAGGGGCATGGAGGAAACCTTTGGGGGATGAGGATATGTTAATTGGTTTCATACATATGTCAGAATTCACCAAATATGTACCTCAAATATGTGCATTTTGTATCAATTATACCTCAATAAAGCTATTTAAATTTTTTATAAAACTGATGCCCAGGTTATATCTCATGTTAATTAAATGAGAATTTCAGTAGATACAGCCCTTGCATTAATATTTTTCAAATACTAGTGATTCTAATGTGAAAACTGGGTAAAACATTGCAATTGAAACAGCTTTAGTCAGACTGTGGGACAGTCAGAAAAGGTCAACGTGTAGTATCTTTGGAATTTGCTCACCTTCTATCAAGCAGCAGCAAAGGCACCATTTCAGCACCCCACCCCAACTCAGAGCCCTATCTCCACCCTCAGACTGCTTCTATCTCATGTTAGAGCTTAGCTGTGTGTCTGAGAACCAGAAAGAACATTAAATCACTCTCGGGTATTTTACTCAAGGCAGGACTTTTTTTTTAAGCATATTCATTGTTACAAATCATTCTTTATGCCCCTTATCCAATCTCTTCTCTTCCCCCTCCCTTCCCCCTTCCCCCTTTCTCTTCCCCTTAGGGCAGGACTTCTTAAGCTGGAATCCAAGGAGGGACTCCAGGATTGTCTGCGGACCTGCTAAAATTATAAGCAGAAGTTTGTGCATTTTTCCATGGAAGAAGGCTCATAACTTTTAGCAGATTCTTAAAGAGGTCCAAAAGACCAAGAACTACAATTCTAGGAGCATAAGAAACCATTGCACGAGCACTCTGGGTGCCCGGTAAATGGGGTGGATATTGAAAGGAAAAGAATAGACACCAAAGGGATAGGAAAACTAAGTCACAGATTAGCGCAAGGCAGGCTGGAGTTGATTGATTGTCTCCTGGGAGGGAACCATTCTTGTCTAGGTCTACGTGTCAGAACACAAGTGTGCACGTCTGCCAGGGCTCCTTTTCTCCAGAGTCTTCACTTTGGCCCTTTCTTTCGCAGTTTAGTGGATGGGATTTCCTGTAGCTAGTGAGAGATCTGGTGAGCCTTCAACCCCTCTGCTCTAATCATATCAACACCAGTGGATGAGGGAGAATATTTGATTCTTCTAGTCTTCCCCAAAGGAATGTCAGTGTCTGTGGTCTACAACGGACTGTGGAGAAGACTGCATCCTTTGGGGTTAAATTTCACGTTTATCTGGGCCTTCCATTCAGCATTGGCCCAGTCCTTAGAGGAGAAACTTCCTGACCTCAGAACTTCCTTTAAGGACATGGGACCAAAAGGGTTCAACCAGTTGGTGTCTTTGGCTTCATAATAATTAATTACCATCAGCACTAACTAGGTATAATTTCTAAGAGTGCTTCCAGCTCTAAAATTCAGTGGTTCTGGGGCCAGCCCGGTGGTGCGCTCGGTAGAGTGCGGCACTTGGGAGCGCAGCGGCACTCCCGCTGAGGGTTTGGATCCCATGTAGAGACCGGTCAGCTCACTGGTTGAGCGCAGTGCGGGTGCGACACCAAGGGTTGCGATCCCGTTGCTGGTCGCGGTGCAGGTGCGACACCGAGGGTTGCGATCCCCTTACCGGTCACGAAAAAAGACAAAAAGGAAAAAAAAAATTCAGTGGTTCTACCTGTTCATGGAAAATTACTAACAAAAGGGTTATGAGAGTTACAAAGAAATGTCACACAGCCCCTGCCCTCAGCTGAGAAAACAAAATGCACGAGTAACAAAATGCACGAGTAACAATTAGAAAGAAAATTAAAGGCTAACATATGTATTATTATAAATTTGCTCTAAGACACCAAAGTATAAGAAACATCACATTTCTTTATCCTTCTCAAATAGCCAAGATTACAAGGAACTTCAGTCATATTTTAGGGGGGTCTTAGTTTTCTCCAGAATTATCCATAAAACTTGGAGAAAGGCCTCTGGTCTTCATTTTGTCCACTGAGATGCTTATAGACTGAGTCCGCATGGTCCAGCATTTCCTGTT
>NW_007726327.1:255420-268969 GCF_000696425.1 Galeopterus variegatus
TCTTCATTTTGTCCACTGAGATGCTTATAGACTGAGTCCGCATGGTCCAGCATTTCCTGTTCAGAGAGTCCTCTTCATGCCCTATGCAAACACCAGGGCCTTCATCACATGTGTCCCATCAGAAGTCTTGCGTCAGGGGTCACTGCTTGATTTTAGTTCTCACGGAATTAGCCATTTGTCGGTTTCCTCCAGTCTCAGGAGATATCACCTTTGTTGAGGTAGGTAGGGTTGACCACTCCCCTGTCTTTCAACACTTTGTACTATTTCATTTGCCCTTGAGACTTGAAAAGCAAAGCATTTGTCTCCCCACTGGGACGAGTGAAGCCCTAGACCTCCAGTAAATAAAGTTCAGTTGCCCCCTTGAAATGGCAAAGGGAAAATTGCCTCTAGAATATAAGCCCTACTATGGGCCAGGATCTTTGTTAGATACTTTAAAAAACTATTTATTTACAAGAATCCTCTCCCAGTTTACAGATGAAACCTAGGAAACTAGTAATGACACACTACATAGGAAAGGATAGTAATAACGGCAAAAATGTAGCAAGCAGTTACTCTGTGCCAGGCCCAGCTTTAAGTGCTTTACGTGCATTGACACTTATAATCCCCCACTAGAAGGTAGGTACCATTCTTCACCAATTTACAGGGGAAGAAACACAGGCACAGAGAGGTTAGATAACCTGCAAAAGTCCACAGTTAGAAAGGGTTAGAGCCAGCATCTAAACCCAGGCAGTCTTGGTCTTAGAGCTCATGATCTTAATCCTTACAGAAGCAAGTACAGAATTGAGGAGAGATTGTCCTAGAAGGACTATTACTGGGAATGTGTGTCAAGGAAAAAAGGTTGGATGAATAAAGGATCTTCAAGACAGCAGAGGAATCTGAAGTTGTGTTCAAAGCTGAAAAACAAATGTCTTTTTGTTTGACCTCTCACCACTGTAATATGCAGGGGTTCTTGTCGTGGGATCCATGGTAATCCCCCTGAAATTTTAGTGTGTTTGTATCCATGTTCCTGGAGAGACACTCTAGAGCTTGGTCAGATTCTCAATGGCGTCGGTGTCCTCCAAAGATTAAGAACCTTGGAGTGTGAACATCAATGGCTGAAGTCTCTAGTTAGCCGTCTGGCTATACTCTTAAATTAAAATTCGGAGCCTAAGGGCCGGCCCATGGCTCACTTGGGAGAGCGTGGTGCTGACAACACTAAGTCGAGGGTTAAGATCCCCTTACTGGTCATCTTTTAAAAAAAAAAAAATTTTTTTTCCAGCTGTATGGTCAATTAGATACCTGAGTGACCCTCCTGATGAAGAAAATAAAAATGTTGTATGAAGTTTTTTAAAAATTACTTTTTACTATGTTGCTGAGCTGCATGAAAGCAAGGAATATGCCAACCCCAAAATGAAGGGAAAGCAGGAACTATGGAGAGAGGAAAGTAAACGCCAATATTGTCTTTAACCCTCAGGATGCCTGCCAAACCCTGGAGACCTGAACATCCTCCTTCCACGTATGGGGGAAAGGAGATAAATCCCAGGGCCTCCCCAAGATAGGAAAGGCTTCTAATAGGGAACTCCAAAGAGTTATAACCACAGCGTAAGAGCTAATGTAAAATAAACCCTGAAACTCAGAAGGGAGTAGCCATGAAACTTTCCTATATCATCTTTGGCCCTGGAAGAAGGGGAAAATAAAATCTCCTTTAAGAATTCATAATTTACAAGCCAGGTCTCTCATGAAATCCAAAGTCAAATCACATTACTGTGTAATCCTACAATCCTCAGAGACTGTAGAGTGGTGTGAGTTGGTAGTACCAGCACATTAATAGAGTTAAACGCAGATTGCCTCTGAAGGAACCCAACTTCAACACAGACCTCAAACAGTTCCCACAAACTTCCAGGCAATACGAGCAGTTCATGGTAAAAAATAACCAAACCCACAAGGTAATAAGGCACCATAAGAAAGAACAAGTGGAATTGAGAGACAGCAGAAACAGACCTTTAAAGATATTGGAATTATGAGATATGGAGTATAAAATAATCTTGTTTAATATGTTTAAAGAAATCAAAGAGAAGCTTCATACTATGTGAGAGCAAGTAAAGTTCAAAAAGAACCAAATATAATTTCCGAAAATGAAAAAGTGTGCTAATTGAAATTGAAAATTCAGTAAGCAGACTAATCATGAGGTTAGAATTGCAGAGGTAATCATTAAGAAAACAGACATAGAAACAATAACTTCCAAACTAACAGAGTGCGCTGGCCAGTTAGATGGTTAGAGCGCGGTGTTATAACACCATCGTCAAGGGTTCACATCCACATACCAGCCAGCTGCCTAAAAAAGAACTAAAAGGGGAGCGGAGGAATTAATCTAAAAAATGTTCTTAAAGAAGGGAGAAGGAAAAAAATACAACAAATATAATGTACATTACAAGATGAGAGAAATAAATCTATCTGTATAAGTGGGCTAAATTCTCCAAAGATAAAGGATGTCAGAGCAAATAAAACAATGAAATCCAGCTATGTTCTGTTTACAAAAGACAGATCTAAAACATAAAAACACAGATTCATGAAGTCTGGAAAAAGAAATATTAGGCACATGTACACAAAAAGGATGAAATAGCTATATTAAGGCAAAAAGCATCACTAGTGATAGAGTCTCTACCTAATGATAAAAGTTCAGTTCACCAGAGAGATATTATTTCTAAACTGGTATACATCTAATAACAGCCTCAAAATGCTACAGAGAGAAATGGACAAATCCACCATAGTGGGATATTCTAACATATCTCTCTTACTAATTGATAGACAAAGTAAACAAACAAAAATTCAGTAAGGACAGTGAAGACTTGAACCATATAATAAGTAAACTCTATCATGTTCCAGTCATCTTTGTGTCTACCCCCATATGAATACTTCACTGTCTCAATTACCGTAGAATTAAATAAGTTAACTCTTATCATCCTTGGCACATAGCAAGTGCTTAATAAAGGTCAGTGCTAGCAGCAGCAGTCACCTACTATGTGACTGTGGTTGAGCCACTCAACCTCTGACAGCCACAGTTACCTCTTCTCTAAAGTAGCCACAATATTAAATTACTTTTCCAAGTTGCTTTACAAACCAAATGAGAATAATGTACGTGAAGATAATTCATAAATACGTGAATAGTTCATAAACTACAAAAAACAACATAAATGCAGCAATTACTGCTCTTACCGGTTAACTGGTATTACAAAGTGCCAAGTGTGAGGCTAAAGAACCATCCCAGCGGTCACCAGGGAGAACGGCGGCGCTAAGGCTGTGCGGGGAGTGCACCGTGATGCCAGGCAAGGGTGCGGCTTCTGCCGAGGAGGTCGGAAGAGCCCTGGACGCGGTGGTATCAGGAGGCTTCTAGAAGGGTGAAGCCTGCCCTCTCGTGGATGATCCTGAACTCATTGCTCAAACACAGTCAGACTTGCACTATCTGGGGGTCCTCGGGTAAATCACTAGGGACCTGCTTCCTGTAGATCTTCTAGGGTAGGATAAAATAATTTTGGAAACAAAATTATCATTGTGGCCTGTGTCTCATGGTGTCGAGCTCACCTAACTTCAGAGTGTTTCTTGTTAGGGGCGGTCTCTAAAGGGTAAGCCATTTACCACAGGTCTCACACAGTGCTTCACTAACCAAGACTTGGACTTGGCTCCCATCCCCTGATGACCAGTTCTCTTTTAGATTACTAGGGATGGTGCGGGTGGCCTCTCTGGCTATGGTTTGAAGCTGAAAGGGTAGCAGACAACTCAGAGAGGAGATTCTTTATGGCACAAAGACTTATTCTTTGCTCTTTCCTGAAGGCATTTAAAAATTATCCAAAAAAAATTTTTTTTAAGTAAAAATAAAAATTATCAAGTCTGTGGCACTAGTGGGTGCTTAATATTTGTTTGTAGAATGAATGTTGAAGAGAGGAGGTGGGAAAGGGAGTCTAAATTTCAAATAGAGTAGAATGAGATGTGTTGGAGGAACTGCTCAGAAGCCCCCTTAGCATGGCCTTGGGATCTCAGATGTGATGCTGGAGAGATGCTGAATTGCTCCTAGGGGCTAGGTATGTCCTGAAAGTAATCCGTCTCTGGCATCGGGGACTGGGTTCTCTGAAAGCAATACTGAGATGGAAGCTGAACTACGATGCAGGCTTGGCAAGACCTCGCTCAACCAACTGAGCTCCAAGCTCTGAAGGGACCATTGTTCGTGAGAGTCATGCATCCAGCTGGAACAGCCTGACCTTTGTACACCTGCTCCTGCAATCACCAGATACGGGCTGCCCTGTGACCTTGGATATGGGGACCCTGAAAGAGGTGATAGCCATAGGCCATCAGCTGACTGCACTCGCCACAAATGGGCAACAAGCCCTTCCTTGCAGGTGTATTATGAGTGAAGGACCCAGATTATCCCTGCTCCCACCCTGCCTTTTTCCTTAAACTCACTCTCCTCATGGTCCCAAGATGACCAGAATAGTTCTAAGAATCACATCCAGACAGAGCGTCCAGAGCAAGAAAGGGGCCATCTCTTCCTGTATCTCCTTGAGAACAAGGGAACCTTCCCTAGGGCCCTACAGCAGACATTCCCGTGTGTATCACTGGCCAGAAAAGAACATTGTACAGTTTTGGAAGGCCTTCTGGGGCCCAAAGAGTGCATCCTCTGGTTCCCAAGACCCAAACTCTAGAGACCCTCTCTAGCCCCCTCAACAGTATCTCCAGGGTCTCTTTAAAATTCATTCATTCAGGGCCGGCCTGTGGCTCACTCGGTAGAGTGCGGTGCTGATAACACCAAGGCCACGGGTTCGGATCCTGTATAGGGATGGCCGGTTCGCTCACTGGCTGAGCGTGGTGCTGACAACACTAAGTCGAGGGTTAAGATCCCCTTACCGGTCATCTTTTTAAAAAAAAATAAAAATAAAAATAAAATTCATTCATTAAGCAAATGTACTGAGCACCCACTACACAGCAGGCACTGTTCTAGGGGCATGGATACATCAGTGAACAAGACAAAGCTCCTTGCCCTCACTGAACTGACATTCTGGTGGCAGGAGACATCTATAAGTGTAAATAAGTAAAGTATTTAGTATGTTAGAATGTGGTAAGTTGAAAAAGAAATAAAGAAGCAGCAAAGAAAAAGTAGAGCAGGGTAAAAGGACTGGGAATGCCACGCAAAAGAGTCTAGCTGAATCATTCATAAAGTAGTTAGGGTAGATTGCGAGGAGGTAAGACTGGAACAAAGTCTTAAAGGAGGTGAAGGAGTCAGCACAGTGGAAAACTAAAGGAAAAGCACTGCAGGCAGAGGGGTCGAGGGCCCTGCAGCGGAGCATGGCTGGTGCGTTCAAGGATCAGGCAGGACGACGCTGGGCAATGAGGCCCCAGAGAGCCTGCAGCCATTACGTACTTTGAAATGGGAAGATTTTCAGGGTTTTGAGCAGAGAAGTAACATGATCAACTTAGATTTTTAAAGGATCGATCTAGCTGTTGTGTTGAGAATAGACTATAGAGGGATGAGGTTAGGAGAAGCGAGATGTATCAGAGACTATTGCAATAATCCAGGCAAGTGATGGTGGCTTGGACTGGGTTGGTAGGAATGGGGCTAGATAGAGTGATCTATATCTGCATGGATGTATTGTTGCCAATGGATTTGATGTAGAGTGTGAGAAAAAGAGACATGTCAAAGATTACCCCAAGGTTTTGGCCTGAGCAACTGGAGGGATGCTGAGTTGGAGAAGGATCAACTGAGAAGAGGAAGGCAATGGCAGGACAGATTTGTGGGGTATTAGTTATACGCTATGGTGATATTAGGGATGGTAGTTATAATACTCACATTTTGGGGTGTCTGCCCATGGGGTATCTCTACCTTCTCTGGGAATTGCCCTCCTCAGGTGTAAAAGGTTATGTCCCCATGGTGAGTGTCTTCAGTGGGACGCATCTCCCTGGCTATAGCTCAGTGCCCCCCTTAGAACTGTCTAGAGGGGCCTCTGCCCTCTAAAAGGCCTCATATATCAAAAGCACCCAATAAGTAATTTATTAAAGACCCCATGGGCCTGTGTCACCCTGGATCCCGTGCACAGTATAAGCTGTAACCTTCAACATCTGCTCTCAAACTTTACACCATTCAACCCCAGGGAAACAAACACTTCCCACATCTCTTGCCCTATATGTCCTCGAAACAAAAGACGACTGCATCCAAATGCCATGAAGGTTTGCAGGGTGTGCTGCTGCTGACATCATCGGAGACAGACACTGTTTGGAATGTGAGGAAGACTGAGTGGTGAAAGCAGTTTGGGAAGAGAAAAGACACATTAATCAACTCATCACATCCTTCCTCTCAGAGCATTAATGCTGTAGATTCATGCATAAGCAAGTCTTGTCTCCCAGCAGTGCTAAGTGTCCATTTTCTTACTTCACCTCATGCTCCAATTTGTAGCATGGTATTTTCAATAGTAGCACAGAATGGCTGAGGAACATTCTGCAATATTAAATAATGTATTTTACTCATAAATATGTAAATGAAGGCTAGGCATGATATGCAGTAAGCATGGTGCCAATTCCTTACTGTTATGAATTTAGGTTTGCTTTATGAGACAGTGAAATTGTTGATATAAGAGGCAGGGATGTATATGATGACATTAAAATAACTTGCAATGTGTTCTGTGTTAATAATCATTTATTATATATACGCCATTTAACGTTTGAACATGTTATGTAAAATTCATGAGTTCATCTCTAAGTTTATGTATTACTTTAAGAATTTTATTTTCAGGCCAGCCACTAAAAAAAAAAAAAGAAAGAAAGAAAAGAAAAAACATGAATTTTATTTCAATTCTAGTTGCAGAGCAAAGTTTCTCCAGATAGAAATTTTTTTAAGAACTAAAACAAAAACAGATGTGGAGAGTTGTTTAATTAGTCAATAGAATACAAATTATATAACACATTTGATTATACCAACACAATTAGTAATTTTGTTGAAATCAAAGCAAGAAAAATAAATTTTATGGAATAAAGACATAATAATTTATGAATTATGCACCTCTGTATTTTCTTAATCATCCAGCATTGCTGGTCCTTTAACAAAACACTGTCATCTTTCATGTTTTGCAAACTGTCTGTTTAAAATAATCAAAACATATTTTTTATTGTTATCATACGAAGGTGTATTTGTCAAGGTAGGAGGATAGATTTCTTGTCAACTCACTCCATGAGAAACCCTGTTTCTTTTCCATGTGTTCCCCTATTTTACTTAGTCTAGACTGGATGTTCTGTGTTCCTTGTACGCAATCTCAGGGCACTTTGGTGAAGACAGTGGTGGAAGGTGGAGATGTTGAGGAGGACATGGTGGCTGAGGTGCGGATGATAAGATTGGAGCGAGGATGGCAGTGGGGCTTCCCTCTTCCCAGCCTTGTTTCAGTCTAAAAGACCTGAAGTCCGCTGAGCCGACAAAGCAAGAAAGGCAGGAAGGCCAGCCCTGTCCCAGCAGAAAAGAGGCGGGCAAGTGCACCCTAGTGGTTACCGGCCCCGGCTCAGGGTACCATCTGCAAGCTGTGTGACCATGGGCGAGTGACTTCACCTCCCTGTGCCTCTGTTTCCTCACTCGTAACATTGGGGTACTAACGAGGCCCACTTCACACAGGGCTCTGTAGGAAGCAAGTGAGGAACTGAGCGCGAAGCACTGAGCACAGGGCAGGCTCACAGGCAGCGCTCAGTAAATGTAACCGGTGGTTACTCTAGCACCTGGCTGTAAGCTCCCTGAGAGCAGCAATCCTGTCTCTTATTCACGTTGTTCACTGCAACTAGGTGCTCACAGAAAACATGTCTAATGGCATCTTCCTCTGCACCAGCCCCTTTCCCCAGCAGGTACTGGGCAGTGGGTGCCGCATGCCTGGCTCTGCCCACAGGCCACGCCCCTCGGGGGGAGCAGGCGCTGGAGCCAGGCTATTGTTGTGGCTGAGACTTTCCGAAACGGAAAGCTCTGAATTAGAGGATCGCTGCCGCTCTGATCTCCGTGGGGCTCACACGAGGCCAGCTGGGGTGGAGCTGGGGCCCCTTGAGCCCTCGCCGAACCCCCCTTCTCTGCATCCCACCTTCTAAGCCCTCCCGAGCCTCCCCACCCCCTCAGTAACCCCTTCCCTAGACTCTTGCCCTCACTGAGACCTCAGCTCTCGCCGTCTCCCCCACCCCCAACCCAAACAAAAATTCCTTCCAGGCCTAGCTCAGATACCCCTCCCTTTGAAGCTTCCCGCCCCACCCCGGACAAAACAAGCCCCCCCCCTTCGTCTCCCCTGTCCCTGCTTTCTTCCCCTCTCTGCTAGAGCAGCACTGATCTCAGTTGTCATGGTCCTTCAGGCCTCTGCCACCCCCAGCAGGCTGAGCTCCTGAGAGCAAAACCGTGTCTGACCCAGCTGCTGACCCCACGGCCCAGCAGCGCAGGTGCTCCAAATGATTTGTCACCAGCAGCTGGGAGTTAAGACTGTGGGATTAGGACAAAAGACTTACGGTGGGCATGTCAGAAAGGTGATGGTGAGGGTGGAAAGCTGGAGTAGGATTGATCTAACACCTCTGGAGCACGTTGAGGTGCCGTGTGCTGTCAGCCCCACTTCTCTGCATCCTCATTCCACACCAGGGCTGGCTCTCGTCATTCCCATTTTACACAGAAGGAAACTCAGAGAGGTTAAGTTCTTGCCTGAGGCCACACAGCCAGTGGTAGGCTGAGGCGCGGAGGGCTGTGCGTGGGGGCTGTAGCTGGCTGGTGAGGGAGGGGACACACACCACCTCTTTGACAATGTGGACGTGGGGTCTGGGGCTGGATCACAAGGGCCTCCTTGACCCATCTCATTATTCCCGATACTGACCAGAGCTGCTCCCCCATCCTCCCACCACCTGTCCTGGAAGGAGACAGTTCTGACTCAGACCCATTCCCGATAGATCCTCAAGTTGATCTGGGAATGAGGTCGGAACTAGGAAGGAAACATCTCTCAGACTGAGCCTCCCCCCTCACTAGAGGTCCCAGCTCTAGGCTGGAACCACTTTAAGGATCTCCCTAGAGACCCATGATCAGAAAGAGAAATGACCAGGCTCAAAGCAAGTGTGTGGCCAAAAGATATAGCCCCCCTCCCTTCCTACACCATGACTGCTGACTCTGTCGAGGGTCCCTTACAGAAAGCCCATCCACTTTGACCTTCCTCAATGACCCTGCTCTGTCTCTATGGCAGAGGGTCTCTGCTGGTCTCCCAGGACTCTGTCCATTGGCATCCGGGACAGGGTACTGTCACCCCTCAGACTGGGAGCTCCTGAGAGCAGGGCTCCCTAGTCAGCCCCTCACACCCCTCTGGAGACTCCTGAAGGCAGAGTTGTGTCACACCCTCTGACTGGGGACTCCCAGAACTGGGGCTGTCTCCCCTCTCTGAATGAGCTCTCCTGAGGGGAGGCAGGGTCATTTGTGACTGGAGGGCCCCCAGGCCAGCACCTGCACTGCACTCTGAATCCCTCTCTTCCTAGTCCAGCATCTGTCCTCGATCCCTAGGAAAGAGCTGTGAAGGGGGCCCCTGCCAGCCCTTCCACCCAACCCGGATGCTCCTTTAAGACCAAAGGGATGGGGGTTGCATCAGGAGTCAGACACAGCAGCCCCATCCTCCCCCCCTGCGCGGCCAGGTTTCCTGCCATTGACAGCATCCCCGAGGTCCCCGCCCAGCCGCCCTGTGCTTAACCCCTTCATGGCCAGATCTCAGGGCTCCGGGCTGCACCCCAACCTTCATCTATAAAATTAGGAGAACGAAAGTACCATCTCATTGAATTGCTTTGAGGATTAAATATGCTAATCATTGCGTGAAGTACTTAGAATAGCCCTTAGCATATATTAACCTCTCAATAAAATTTTGCTATTATTCCTAATTGTGTGAGCTTGGATAAATCATTTCACTTCCCTGAGCTTCAATCTCTTCAGATGTAAATGGGGAAAATAATAAAACCTACTCCCCAAAGATTGTCCTGGGGATTAATTGTGACAATGTACCTGGCAAGCATTTTGTAAAGTGCTGTAACAACACGACATGGAACTATCATGGACAAAAAACCAAAAAACAAAATAAGCCCTCTCTTTAACTAGGTAATAAAAATCTCTTACCAGGAGATGGGCCTTGGGTTTCAAACTCATTACCTTACTTGGCAGGCAGTAGAAAGAGTGGATTTGGAGTTGGGCTTTGGGCATGTCTCTCTCCCTCACTGCTCTGGTTTCCTTAGCCATTAAGAGGGGCTGGTCATGCCTACTGGGTGCCATCTAGGGCTCTTAGTGGAGATCAAAGGACATCAGAGAGCACAGATGTCTATGTGCTTTGCAAACATTAAAAAGTGCTAGGAGGGAGGTGAGGAAGTTGTGGAAAATGGCCAGCTAGATGGGGGCAGGGACCCCTTGGTAGGGGCACTGGTTTTTGAACTCTGGGTGCTGGAGTTTACCTTCTGGGGTGAGGGGTAGGAGCTCTCCCGTGGGGCAGGGCTTCACCTTGAGACATGCGGTATCAGAGAAGAAATTGCAAGCTCTAGGAGTCCTCAAATGCAGGCAGAGAAGGAAGGGGCCAAAAGGACCCAGGCTTGGCCCCAGAATCATCCCCTCATCACCCTCTTCCCAGCCAATCCCATTTGCCATCAGAGCACCTTGGGCAGAGACAGTCCAATGGGCTCCTGGGTGACCTTCTTGCCAAGACTTGCTGGGACAGGCTCACCCACACATCTGCAGCACACTGCCCCCACCCTTAGGCTGCAGATTCCTGGCCTCACCCCTAGGGAGAGCAGGCTTGACACCATCCAACACCCAGACCAGGACAGGTCTAAGCCTGCCACAGAGGGAAAAAAGCAAGGCGACTAGAACCCTTCTCTGCTTTCCCATTCAAATTGTCAGAGCATCTGCCAATGCCCAGAGGAAGCGACTGACCCCACATGAGTTACACCCCACCCCAGGCCTTTGGAGGAAGCCTTGGGATCAGGAGGCCTTGTTTAAGGTCGTGGCTCTACCCCAAGGTCCCAGTGCCTCCATGGCAAATCACTTAACCTGGCAGGGCCTGTTTGATTATCTGTAAAATGAAGGAGCTGGACCTGGTTCACAGGCCTCCCTGCACTGAGACAGTGTGATCAGGAAGGAGTTAACGGAGGCCAGGCTCTGGGTCAGGAAGGCGAGGGTTAATCTGGGGGGGTGGAGGCTTCTCTCCGCTTTTCCTGTGGAGAGTGAGGTTTGGCTGCCACCAAAGTTACTTCTAGTCCCTGCTGTCCCTGCTGCCCTCAGTCTGGACCTGCCCAAGGACCCTGCAATTCAGCCTTCCCACGCAGAGGTAAGTGCATCCTGAGACCAGGGCCAGGGTGGGAGGGACCCAGGCCAAGCCAGTGACCCTGGAAGATGGCCCATGTCTAGAGCCACTGCCTTGGGCAGAGTTGGGACCACCAACTCCAGGACTGGGAGAAGGTGGGCAAAGGGATGAAGACCACTAGGATGGCTGCCAGGCTTCTAGGGTGGGACATCTGAGGTTGGGCATCCAGGCCAGCCCAGAAGGCAGAGAAGAGGCAGTGGACAGTAAACTATTTTGGTCCTTGTGTTTAGGGACTTTTTATAACCTCCCTGCTCAGGGCTGGGAAGAAGAGGAGGGGACAGAGGGCACGCATGAGGTCAGACAAGCACAGAACTTTCCTGGGACCTTGGAATCTGACCCACTGGGAAACAGGGCACTGCCAGTCTGTCCTTGCTGCCTGGGTTCCCAGTCTCCGACTAGCTATGGGCAGCCTTGCTACACACTAGATGGGGGCGGTGGGTGGGGGAGGGTGTTGAGGAAAGCTGAACAGATTGGGCTGGGGGGTTGCTAGCAGGGTCTCTGCCCCAAGGCCTCTCACGGGGTTGGGGGGGGGTGCTCCCTTATTCCTGGCTAAGCTAATTCTGTTCCTTTGTAGCCTCTAGATCCAAGGTCCATGAGCCCCCAGAACTTGGGGGAGTAGGGGAAAGACAGGGGCAGAGTGAAGTGTGTTGAGCCATGTGGGTGGCCCATTCTGTTACTGCCACCAAGGGAATTGTCAGCTCTTGATTTACAATCCCTCCTCTCCCCTGTCCCCAGCAAAAGGGAGGTGGAGGAGAAGGGTCACGGGGTCTCAAGATGAGAAAGGGGCAGGGACCCTCAGGGCAGATTTCTGGGAATGCAGGTTATTGGGAAGATTTAGTGGAAGGAACTTTTTAGTGAGGGAAGGGGCCCATTTCTAATGGCAATTACTTGGTTTTATGGAAGCAGGGATGGAAGCAAAATATCGGAGGGGAGTTGTGATAGGCAAGTGAGAGGTCCATTCGGAACTAGTTCCGGACTGCAAGGCAAGAGACCCGGCCTCCAGTCCTGGCCCCTGACTCTCAGCAGGACCTGAGCAAGCCCCCCTCCTCCCTCGGCCAGTTTCCTCTTCTATAAAACGGAAATGCAGAGGTTAGAAAAGGTGGTGTTTACAGTTTGAGTGTTTTGGAATCCCCTTGGCAGGGGCACAGAGAGGCTGGCAGTAGCTGGCTGACACGACCCGGGGACCACCTCCTCCTCCTTCCTGGATGGCCCTGCTGGGCCTGGGCAGGGCAGTTGACTGCAATTACTGGAGGCTCCTACCCTGTGGTTATATCCGCGACCTCGGTGCTCGGGGGCGGGAAGGGTGGGCCCTGCTGGAGCCAGCCTGTGGCTGGAGAGCCTCCTTGTCTTGGGTTCAAAGCTGCTGAGTTGAGAAGAGGTATTTTTTCCGGTAAAGGCCACTTTCGGGAATTGGGCCCGGACAAGGTCCATTTCCTTTTCCAAGTGTCCTGCTTGCTGATGCCTGCGTGCACGGCCCTGTGGCCAGATTGGGGCACCCTCAAAGGGGCATATGTTTGTGGGTGGCCAGAGAGCCCCCACCCAATGTCTCTGAAGGGCGGAGGGAGGGAATGCTTGCACCTTTGCTCGCCTGGACATGGCACCGGCTGACTTGGATGGGGGCGGGGTGGTTGGCTGATCCTATTCCCAGGAATGCCTGCAGGGGAAGGGCAGGGACATCTACCCTCTCCCTGGCCATTTCTCTCTCCATGCAGACACCAGGGAACCCGAGCCAATTGCTCTTGACTCCTCAGCTAGCTGCGTACCGCCAGCGGCTTATGGGACACTGTCCTGCCCAACTCTGCTAAGATGCTCCTGGCCTCTCCCTCCGCCCCGTCCAGGGGACGGACCCCCAGCGCCGTGGAGAGGCTGGAGGCCGACAAAGCCAAGTACGTCAAGACGCACCAGGTGATAGCGCGGAGACAGGAGCCAGCCCTGAGAGGGGGTCCTGGTCCGCTCACCCCACATCCCTGCAATGAGCTGGGGCCGCCTGCATCGCCTAGGACGCCCGGGCCCGCCCGCCGGGGCAGTGGCAGGCGGCTGCCGAGGCCTGACTCCCTCATCTTCTACCGCCAGAAGCGGGACTGCAAGGCTTCCGTGAACAAAGAAGACGGCAAGGGCCGGGGGCTGGTGCGGCGCCTCTTCCTGGGCGCCCCCCGGGACGCCGCCCCCAGCAGCCCGGGCCCCACAGAGCGACCCACGGC
>NW_007726327.1:270105-271670 GCF_000696425.1 Galeopterus variegatus
CGGAGGGGAAGGGAGCGGCCTGGTGGCCCCTGTGGAGGCCCTGTCTGGGGAGTGAGGACTGAGGTGGGAGATGAGCACACCTGCTGAATAAAGTTAAAACGTTATTTAAATGCGTCGTGGGTTTGGATTGGGGAGCGGATGTCGAGAAAGGGGGAGAGCGGGTCTGCGCGGTGAAGCGCGTGGGATCCGGAGCGGAGGCTCCAGGCCGGCCGTGGGGCCCTGGGCAAGCGCTTAGACGGCCTGGACCACGGCCGCACGCCTCTGTTGCTAGAAGGGCAAGGGGTCGGAGGTAAAGTATTTGAGACCGTCGTACCGCGCGTGGCAAAGTGCCTGGCATATGGGAAGTGCTCCATAAACGGTAGTTGCTTTGGCTGCTACCGGATTAGTACTAACACCACTACGAACATCTCCTCCACCGACCCCCAGGTCGATCCAAACGAGAGCTGGAAGCTGGGAATAAATGACACGCTTGGGAAGTCCTGGGGCGAGGTCTGCTTCAGAAATCTGGGGTCCGCGGCCGCCGAAAGGCCCCATTCGCGGAGCTTTGCTGCCCCCTTGTGGTCACTGGGTATGAAGCGCTGAGATGTGGAGAATCCGACATTGACACTAAACGAAAGGACCCTTCAAACCAGGTATTTTGCCAGCCCGCGGCCTCACATCGTGCTACTGCCTCCTTCACCTTCAAGGACACACAAGGGCACCCGTGTTCCTCACACGTTCGTACCTCTAAGACTTTGTTCACGCCCCTCCTCCGTTGCCTGGGCTACCTTCCCTTTCTCCCACTCATCCTTCTAAGACCACATGCGCTCTCCTTCAAGAAGCATCCCTGGAGTCCCCAGCCTGCCTCCCCCCTCTGAGTGCCCAAGTGCAGCCCCATGTTTGTGCCTCAATTTGTCATCTTGTGTGGGACCCCCTGGCAGTCTGAATTCCCTCTCAATCGCTGACTTTTCCCTACTACAAGTGACCGCGCTCACAGCATGGCCACAGGCAACGTTTGTTGAATTAAATGGGACTGGTCAGGGCGACGGAGCCTGTCCGCTGGGGCGCCCAGCTTCCCGGAAAGTCGTACGAAGGCGCCATCGAGCACAATCCATCCCGATACCCGGGCTATCTCTGCTCATTTCCCCCCTGCATGTTTGTGGGGGAAGGAGGTGAGGACCCCTCCATCTGGACCCCGCTTGAGGACGCCCACCCCAAAGCAGCCTTTCCTGATATCCGGACAAGAGCACGCAGTCACACGGGGTGTCGGGCCAGGGCTTTTATGGAGGTTGGGAGGAGCGGGCGCCCAGTGTGGCCGGCCAGCTAGTCGCCCTTGGGCGCGGCCTTCACCCTCATCTCGGCCAGTTTGTGGGTGAGGACGCCCCACTTGAAGCCGGCCGCGGGGTCGGACTCCTGCGGCTCCGGACTCTCGGCGGCCTCGTCCCCGCGTTCGGGGTCCGGCTCGGGGGTGGGGTCCACGCTGCGCGGCTTGGACGCCGCCGCGGCCTGCTGCTGCTGCCACCTGCTGGCCAGCGCGTCCCACAATCCCGAGCCGCGCGGCACCGCCGCCACCGCCGCCACCGCCG
>NW_007726327.1:271680-290433 GCF_000696425.1 Galeopterus variegatus
GCTCAGGGGCACTGGGAAAGGGGACGGGGTGGGACAGGGTGAGGGGACTAGGGGAGGGGTCTTGGGAGAGGGGACGGGGATCAGTATCCCTGGGGAGAGAGTGGAGTCGGGGGGTTAGGGGAGGGACCCGGGCGGGAGGGGGAGGCCACAGGAGGGCAGCCAGCGGCGTGGAGTCTGGGGAGCTGGGGGAGGAGCCCCAAGAGGGGGACGGAGCCCAAGGACGCGTGAGAGAGCGGGGGTGGGGACGGGTTGTTTAGATCCCGCCGAAGGGGACCCAGGGGAAAAGAAGCGGGGCGGGGACAGGGATCGGGTTCCAAGACTGAGGGAAAGGGGACTAGAGACACGGGAGAAAGTCGGGTGATCCCGAGGGGAGGAGAAAGGCCTAAATCAGAGGCTTAGGGGACAGGGGGACTCGGGGAGATAGACGGGACATGTGGGGGGAAGGGCAGTCAAGGGGAGGGTGATGAGGCTAGAAGTGAGAGCCTGGGGTCTGGGAAGAGTCCTCAGAGAACTGGGAGGAAGAAAGGAAACCCGGGGCAGCAGAGATGGAGGGTCGGGGCACCCTAGGGGGGAAAGGATTAGGGTCGAAGGCGGGCAGGGGTGACCGGACTGGAGGAAAGGGCAGAGAAGGAGTGTGCTCCAGAGATAGAGCCAGGAGGACGACTGAGGCCCTGGGCCAGACCCCCGCATCTAGACAGTGGCCTCAGGGAGCGTGCTGGACGTGTGGATCCCCAGGCCTCTGCCCACACCGGCTGAATCAGAAGCTCTGAAGGAGGGCCCCGGGAATTTGCGTTTGTCACAAACTCCCTTTGGAGGACGAGTGTTTAGACAATATTTGTATTTGGGAACCATTCATCTGGACTGCCCTCTGTTGTAAACACCTAAATACTCTGCTTTGTTTCCTGATCCCGGAGAGGTGGCCCCTCCGAAGTGGATGGAGAGAGAAGCCCATAAATGCCTTTCAGCACCTCAATCCCAACGGCTGGTAAATTCCTCCTGAGATCTAACCCAATCGCCCAGATATGCCAATTTGGCCTCTTTCCTGCTGAGAGAAACAGAGACAACCAGGGGCCAACCCCCTGTGCCCTCCACAGTCAGAAAGACAAACAGACCAGAAGGAAAAAACATGACAGAAGGGACCCCAAGACCCCTCTAGAACCACCCCCCCAAACACACACACACACACACACACACATACTGGTCAGCACAGGGCTCTGGTGGTAGCAGCTTGTCCTCGTCTTCTTTGTTAAATAGAGATGACATTGTCAGCCAGCCTTTCACCCCGACCCCCTGAACCTGGGGAGGGAGGGGCTGGAAGTCAGGGAAGGGCCCCAGCACCACCTCCCAGGACTCCACAGCAGCCTCTGCCAGACTCCCCAAGGTTGAGGTGGAGGAAGGGAGAGCTCACCCGGCGGGCCAGCTGTGACACGGGATTGAAGGTCTCTTCCGTGGGTTCTGCCCTCTCAGACTCCACTAAGGCTGGGTTCTCCTTCTGTGACACAAGACCCCCACCTGGCATGAGAGAGGCCCCCAGGAAGTGGGACCTCCCTCCCCCACTGCTAGCCTGGTACACACAGACAAGGTACCCCAACCCCACAGAACTAAACACACACCTATACACTTCACACCTCCGCAAGGGCACATGGGAATGCACACAGGTAGACCTCTACACAAAGCTTCCAGTCACATACACATACTTGTATAGTCAATCCCTGCAGACACCCTCGAGCACACATACCTGCCCGCCCACAGACACATACATACACACCCAAAAATGTGTGGACAAGGGCACACACGCTGATGTAGACACACATGTACATGAGCATGCCTACATGCTACATGGCTACAGCTCTGTACCTGTACATAGATGTAGATGCTGTGAGGACCTATACAAGGTCACCCAGTTATACCATTCATATCTGTGCATTCACACAACTGCAGACACCTGCACAGAGGCCCACCCGCAGCACACAAAACTTCCTCACCCATCCACAGACACCCGTACACACACACCATACAAACATAACATTAGCCTGCAAATGCCTGCCCAGAGGCATGCAGGCATAGACTCCTGCCCAAAACGTATGCACCTGAAAATACCTAGACCCAGTTCATACCCGCACATACACCTTCCCTGCACAGAGGCCCACCCGCAGCACACAAAACTTCCTCACCCATCCACAGACATCCATACACACACACCATACAAACATAACGTTAGCCTGCAAATGCCTGCCCAGAGGCATGCAGGCATAGACCCCTGCCCAAAACGTATGCACCTGAAAATACCTAGACCCAGTTCATACCCGCACATACACCTTCACTGGGGATTCCACACACACGCCAACACCAGCACCCACCCCCCACACACCACACACACATATATACACAAGCCTAGTCTTGGACACCAATCTGTCTAGACATACACTTTGTCACATACACACCCCCACACAGGACTAGTTCCTGCCCCTGCCACATCTATTTTTGTGACTGCCACTCATCACAACCTCTAGACATAAGACTATTCCCAGTTTCAGAGCCTTTTCTGAATTTTTTTTTATGGTAGAACAAAGCATGGCTTTGATTTGATGCTGCTACAGTGACCTTAAAATCCAAGTGCCACTCCCTCTACCTCCAGTAACACAGGGCCCACTGCCTCTGAAGGCACAGGGCTCCATCGCACTTCTGCTCAGCTCTGCCTATAAGAAAATTGTGTCAAGCCGAGTGTACCCCGTGTGGCTACAGCTCACTGCTCCTAGAAGAATCTCTCCCATGTGGCTGCTCCTCCCATGGCCCCCATGTCTTTTCTTCCTCAGTTATCTTGAATGTCCTGGCTCTGACACAGCACCATGCTGTTTGCCATCCCTGAATGTGCCAATGGCTTCTGTACAATGTGCTTCTCTCTCTCAGAGCTCATCACTTGCCCACTTTGTACCTCTCACTCCTGCTGCCCTCTGCCCAGCCCCACCCAGCAAGCATACCCACCTTCTCTGCCAGGTCCTCCTCAGATTCCCCACTCAGGGTCTGTAGCACTTTGGACTTGTAGGTTTTCCAGAAGGCCTGGTTCATGGCAGCAGGGGAAAGGGGCCTGGCACCCAGGCACAGGAAGGCACTGGCTCAGTGGGCACCAATGGGTCTGGCTCCAGAAACTCAGTGAGCCCAAGAGCCTGTCCCAGGGATCAGGTGACTTTATTAAAGATGCACCAACCTCCCCAGCTGGCACAGTGCCCAGCAGGTGAACCTGACCCAAAGGAGTCTGGGGTGGGGGCAGGATAGGGCAGGCTTCTGCTGCCTCAGCCCCTTGTCTTGACCCAAATTGGCCAAGAATGATGAAGACATCTCTCTCCACAGAGGCCTCTTTCCAGGGTCTATGAGTACGTGAGATTGTCAATCTCGGAATAGCTCCAGAAAAATCTTCCACTCACAAAGACCTTGGGTCTAGGACCCACACAGGTGCCCCCTGTGACTGTCTCATACCAGCTGTGCCCTCAGCAGGGCTCCACCCTGTGTCCCACCTCAGCCTCCGTGAACTGGAGTGGGAAGGTCCCCAGGCCCCCAGTGGGCACCATGGGCTTACATTTCACTTGCTTTGTCTGGGCTGGAAACTGATTCCTCTCCCCAGGGATGCACATGCCTGTCTCCTAGTTTCCTGGCAACAGATTCCAAAGCGCCAGAACCCCTGAATTATTGCTGAGCTCCTCTAGCCTCATCCAGCGGAATTGGCTCTGGCCAGCACGGAAGGCACCAGGCTCTAGTGAATGGGAAAAAGCCCTCTGGCCCTCTCCCCACTCTGAGCACACAACACCTAGCCTTTGCTGCCAGCCCACCTCTTCTCGTGAGAGGAGCTGATCCCCCTTCAGTCTGACGGGAGCCCTGAGTACTGTGATCTCTGGGGAGGAACACCCCTCCCTCAAGGATTTGGCTGTGGGTGGATGGAGGATGGAAACCCAAGGGAATACCTGGGAAGCCGTGAGAAATGGTGAGAGCTTTGTCAGAGACTGAAGGTATCTCGGGAAGTCCTGTTGAGCCAGGATCCCAAAATTATTCACTCTCATTCATTTATTAATTTATTCACGTCATCAGTGCCTTCCAGAGATGCTTAAAGCACCCCACCCCCACCGCGGAGTCTAAGGTCTGGGGAGCAGGAAAGGTGATGGGGCAGGGGACGGGGCTGAGGTAGGCTGGGCCAGGCCGGGGCGGGCGGGGCAGCAGGACCCGCCCGAAGCCTCCCAGGCACACGCGGCGACGGCCAGCCCTTGGGCGGCCACTTTGTTGGGCCCCGCCCCGAGCTCCGGCACTGACGTCGACGGCCGCTGGGGGCGCTCAAGGCGCCGGCCGTGTGAGTGACGTCATCAGAGGCGGTCTGGCCGCGCCTGCTCCGTCCCCGGGCGCCGTATGACGTCATCGAGCTGTCCGGAACCGCCGACACGTGTGCTTCCTACTGTGCTCCCGGCCCCTTTCTCCGGCTGTCAGGGGTGATGGGTCGCTCCCGCCGGACAGGCGCGCACCGAGCGCACTCCCTAGGCCGCCAGATGAAGGCCAAGCGGCGACGGCCGGACCTGGATGAGATTCACCGCGAGCTGCGGCCGCAGGGTTCCGCCCGGCTCCAGCCCGACCCCGACGCCGAGCCCGACCCTGACTTGCCAGGGGGCGGCCTGCATCGTTGTCTGGCCTGCGCGTGAGTCCCGGCCGAGACTGGCCTGGGGCGGAGGAGGGTCTGCGAGACAGGCCGGGAGATAGGAGGTGGGGACTCCGGGACACACGGGGTCTCCTCTCTTGGGACCCGTGGGGTCTACCCGCCTCCCATCCTTCCAGGCCTGGAGCCTGGCATCAGGGAGATAGGCATACCTGAGAGGCATCACCTCCACACTCTCCTCCTCAACCCCCATCCTTACAGGAGGTACTTCATCGATTCCGCCAACCTGAAAACCCACTTCCGATCCAAAGACCACAAGAAAAGGTATGAAGGAGTAAGGAGGATTGATGGATGGGTGCTGGGCAGGCAGCGCTTGTACCTGGTCAGCTCCCAACTCCTATTCTTCTTTCTCCCAGGCTGAAGCAGCTGAGCGTCGAGCCCTACAGTCAGGAAGAGGCGGAGAGGGCAGCGGGTATGGGCTCCTATGTGCCCCCCAAGCGGCTGGCAGTGCCCACAGAAGTGTCCACTGAGGTCCCTGAGATGGACACATCTACCTGACATGGTCTGAAGATACCAGGCAGAGTAGCTGCCCATGGACAGAGATGCAAGGGCTAGAGAGTGTGCCAAACTCTTTTTGCCCTGGGCTTGGGGGGCGGATGGCCTCTTCTTGGTACCTTCCCCCCAATAAAGGAACTGGACAGAGGGCTTGTCTCTGACTCTCTAACTTCCAGGCTACTGCCCCAAACCACCACCCTGGAAAGGTTTCTCTACTATTTTCTGTGTACAGGGCCCAGGGTGTCTACTCCCCAAGTCATCCAGCTTTGGAACCTGCATCCCTTCCTTTCTTCTGGGGTCCTAGAGATGGAGCCCAAATGCAATGTGGAGTGAGGGAGTAGGATCAGGTTTCTTCTGCCCTGCTTCCAATGAGGGCAGGGACCGATCCCCAGAAAAGAAATGGGCTCCTGAGATTACAGCCCTCTCCCTTGAGTTACCTACCCCAGGGCCCAGGTGAGAGGCTTCCCACTTCGTCATGAGGCCTGTGGTGGCTGCCGCTGCCCCACCATCTTCCAGACAGCATAGCAGGAGCCACCGAGACCGAGGACAGCCAGCAGTGTAGCCACAACCCCACCCAGCGGACTCCGGGGCTCTGCCTTCAGCTCCCCGGCTACCTGCATCTGAGGATGCACAAAGGGTGCACTTGAAGCATCAACTGAGACTTCTGAGAAGGTGGGGGGTGGGACGGGGCTGAGAAGGTGCATTGAGTGAAGGAGATGTGGACTCCATTGTGCCCCAGGGAGATTCCACCCCGATCCCTCTCGCTTCACTGCCCATCTGGGCCCCAGCTGCTCAGGTGGCAGGGAACGTGACAGCTTAGTTGGTGGTGGTGTCCACCCAGCTATGGTAAGGGGAAAAAGGGGCCAGCGGTGCCAGAAACCAGAAGTTAGGGGTCCTTACCTGTAACACCCGAAAATAGCCAGGCGTCAGGCGTCGAAATCGCATGGTGTGGGGCACTGGTCTCCCTGGCAGCCTGTGGGGTGGGAGCAGAGATGAAGACCAGTGGTGTTCATGGTACCAAGAAGTGGAAATCAGGGTATAGAAGTTCCTGACCTCATATATGGATGAGACCCATGCCCTCAGCGGATGCTCACCCGTGCCTGCCCGCCCAGGTCTGGCAGGGGGCGGGGAAGCTGGATCATTAAATCTGGTCCCTTCCCCCTCGGCCTATATCCTGCCAGCCTTAGAAGCAGCTGTCAGGAGAGATCAGCATCAGGCCTGAGCAGCACCTCCCCCACCCATTGGAGAGGCCAGGCCGAGTAGGTAGGAGAGGCTTTGGCTGGCAGCAGTTAGGAGTCCCAGGTCTGCACCAGGTACTGGGGGGCCTCCCTCAGCTCTGGTCCATCCCTATCCCTACATCAGATGACTGGATGGCACCAATCAGCAATCAGCAAAGGAGGGAAGAGTGCTTTATTAGCCTCCCTCCCAACAGTAGTACACCTTTTCCATTTGGTTTCCATAAGATCAACCACCCCTACCTTGAGGGAAGGCACATTTCACCCCTTTTCCCAAGACAGAGTTCCTACAGGGACTTCCCTACCCTCATCTTGGGGACAATAATAAAAGATTTGCACATACCAGTTATGAAAGCTGTACATGATATGTTAAAATATAGTAGCTGATTGTGCTACTGTTCTAAGCACTTTACAAGTATTATTTTTGTTTGTTTGTGGTTTTAGCAGCTGGCCAGTATGAGGATCCAAACCCCTGACCTTGGTGTTATAACACTGTGCTCTGACTGACTGAGCTATCCAGCCAGCCCCAACATGTATTATTTAATTTGCTATTGATTATCTCATAAAATGGGAAAAAAAATGAAAAGAAGTGCAATTTGCAGGATGGTATGTAGAATATCTGCATATAGAGAGAAAGGAAGAATACCCAGAAAACTTAGAAGTGGCCCCACAGGGGAGCAGGAGAGTGACATGCTGGACCCAATCCTAGGGCAGTGAGGGGTATAAATGAGTGGTGCTGAGTTCAGGGAGGGCAGGGGCTGGCGGGTTCTCATCTCTGTATCTGGTGCCAGCTCAGGGTAGGTACTTGATGAAATCAGGATGGTGGGGACAGACCCGTGTCTACCAAACACTGTGATAAAGTCTCTATTAACATTTATTGGACTTCCCCAGAGTGCCATGGGGAGGCTGTCGTACAAAGAGACAAAAATGTTAAAGGAGGATGCAGCACAGGTTGCTCGAGGGACACAGTACAGGGTTGAGGACACAAGGCAAAGGACAAAAACAGAGAGGTGAAGGAGTGTTGCAAATTTGGAGCCTACTAGTTCACAAATGAAGGAGGCAAGGCCTGCAGGGACCTGGACGGCTGGAGTCTGTCCCCCTTGAAGGAAGCAACTGCTGATCTACTGTTGCTACTTAATGCCAAATGTGAAGGTAGGATGGGGTCGCCAGAGCTGGCCAAGTCCCAGAGAAGCTGGAGATCTCAATTTGTATGTAAAATTATTAAATTATGATTAACACGCATGCACTACATGGCCATCCATGGGCCACATTCAGACTTTTGTTTTGTTTTTGGTGGCTAACTAGTAAGGGCATCTGAACCCTTGACCTTGGTGTTATCAGCCAAATTCAGACTTTGGGTATCTGGGTACAGGTAGGATCATGATAGGCTTTGAAGGCCAGGTATTGGGACACTGGTAGAGATTCCAAAGTAGGTGACACAGTTGGAGGGGCAGATTCTGGGATGGCCCCCCAGGCCCCTCCCCACAGAATTAAAGCCGTAATAACTCAGATCTACTCCATGTTAAAGATTTCGAAGTACTTAAAGGATGTCCCCACAGCTCTAAGGTCTAGGTATCCCCCTTTTAGAGAGGAAGAAACAGGTTCAGAGAGGGGTAGAGGTTGTGCTCAGTCGCACAACAATTGAGTGTGGAACTGATTCTGTCTGATTCCAGAGTCCTAGGAGTTCCCTGGCCTGAGGTGATGAGGATGGACACTCAGTGTCAGTTTTCTAGGAAAGGCACTTAACCTGGGGTTCAGAATCCAAGGGATCCATAAACTTGGATAGGAAAAAAATTATGTCTTTTTTCCACTAATTTCTAGCCAAAATCTATCATTTCCCTCTACGTGGATTGAAGTAGTAGCAGTATCTTTGGCTTTATTACCAATAGAAATCACAGATATTTTGATATCAAATTGTGGTTATTTCAAGTATGTTGAAACATTTGTGCTCATAACTCAACATGGTGGGAGTTATTAAGCCACCGCTACATCGGCCTGATGCCACTCTTCCTGTTTCACACACTGCTGTGATGAAGATGCCATTGCTTGAATTGTGGTTATTTCAAGTATGTCGAAACATTTGTGCTCATAACTCAACATGGTGGGAGTTATTAAGACACCGGTACATCGGCCTGATGCCACTCTTCCTGTTTCACACACTGCTGTGATGAAGATGCCATTGCTTGGGCACCTCCATGCCTATAGTGGCCCAGTGGCCAGATGGTGTCTGCCTGTTGCACTCCAGTGACCTGGGCTTCTCCGTCACTCTTCTGCACTCTCCGTCTTTAGTTGTTTGCTGATCGTATGTGAGAGGAAGTGAGTCAAAGACCATCTCAGTCTAATGTTCTCATTCAGGCTGAACGACAATACACTGATACCATTAAAAAAGGAAAATGTAACATTAATTTGCTAGTCTTGTTATTGAATGTTAATAAACACATATTCCTACGTCATACGTTTATGTTTTTAAATATATTTTGATAATTGTTCTCTTTGTGATCCTCAGCATTTTATTTTATGCCTTTACTTATTTATTTTTATTTATTTATTTATTTGTTTGTTTGTTTGTTTTAAAAATGACTGGTAAGGGGATCTTAACCCTTGGGCTTGGTGTTGTCAGCACCACACTCACCCAGTGAGCTAACCAGCCATCCCTATATAGGATCCGAACCCGTGGCCTTGGTGTTGTCAGCACCACACTCACCCAGTGAGCTAACCGGCCATCCCTATATAGGATCCGAACCCGTGGCCTTGGTGTTATCAGCACCACACTCTCCCGAGTGAGCCACGGGCCGGTCCTTATTTTATGCTTTTAAAAGCGTTTTTCTGAGAAAGGGTCCAAGGCCTCACCAGACTGTCAAAGGGTCCACGGTACAAAATAAAAGAGGGGGGCTAAAAATCCCAGTTCTAAAAATTTTAGAGCTGTTCACTCAGATACTCTGCACAGCCGCCCTCTGAAGAAGTGACTATTTTACCCGTTTTACAGACCAGGATACCGAAGCACAGAGGTCGGGGTCAGCCCCCGGTCACAGAGCACCCAGGGGTGCTTTGCTACTGCGCTCACCGCTCACCTGGTGGCTCCTTTTTGCGGAGCGGGAGGATCAAGGTCCCACCCCGCGATGAGGCCCATTTGGGGAGGGTTCTCAGGCTGGCTCTGAGGTCGCGGGAGTCACACACCAGTGGTACCCACCCCCTGGCTGGGCGCCCAGCTGCCAAAGCCCCAGGACGCCTGAAGGGCGGGGCAGGAGGCGGACAGGCGCTGGGTCAAGGGCTGTGGCGGCGCCTCACCTGGCCGGCCACGTGGGCACAGGTATGCGGCGGCTCCGCCCGGGGCCCAGCCCGGCCCCTCCCCGGGCCTGGGCGCTGGGAGCGGAAATTCCTGTGCGGGCGGCCGGAGCTGGGCCATGGAGCCGGTGGAGACCTGGACCCCCGGGAAGGTGGCAGCCTGGCTGAGAGGTGGGTGGGGCCGGGTCAGAGTCGGGCTGGAGGGGGGCTAGGTGTGCTGGGTGTCCCGCCGGCCGAGGGACGGGGGAGGAAAAGGAAGAGGGACCTGCCAGTCCATCAGTGGCTTAGTCAGTCGACAAGTATTTATAGAGCGTCCGTCATGTGGCAGGCACTGTGCTGGGCGGAGGGATGGACGGGGTGACTCCGGAAGGCCGAGGACCCACAGAGGGTCCCCCATGGCCGCAGCATCCCAAGAGGCCGCCGGGGTGGCCTGGGGAGCCCCGCCGCCCAGGCCCGCGTTGTCTCCCGGGTCTCCTCTGCGCCTCAGGGCCCCGTGGGCTGTTACTAAACCCATCTCCAGAAGCAGAAACCGACACACACAGCCAGGAAGGGATTTGCTCAGTCTTGGACTGGGGCTGGCCCCGGGGTCATCTCCCCCTCCTCCCACCCTGAGGCTCCCCGGGCCAAGGGCTGACGCAGCCCCACCCTGCGGCTCCCATCCACGGGGGAGATGCTCTCCCGCCCAGTGAGTCCAGGCAGATGGGAAACGACCCAAACTGCAGACAGACTCAGAGAAGTGAGGGACTTGTGACTGTGCCCCTGGGGCAGGGAGGGGAGTCAGGACGACCCTCCCAGAGTGGGGACCTGGAGGGCACTGGGGGCAGGCTCAGGGTGGCCAGCCCTATTAAGGGCAGGGACTCAGGGCTGGAGTCAGACTCCCAGACTGGGTTCCAGGCCTGGCTTCACCACTCACCAGCTCCGTGACCACAGGTCTCAGTTTCTGTGACCGTGGGATGGGCAAGGCAACCCTGACCTTCTGAAGTGGACGTAAGGAGACAAGCATGGCCAGGTCAATGTCAGGGTCTGCTGGGAGGGAGGCAGCCCAACACATTGACGGTACTGGGAAAGGAAGTCACTCAAGGGCCAGTAGCCAGGGAGTAACAGGTTCATGAGCTCCCAGTTTAGTGCTGTTAATGTCACACAGGGAGTGAGGGAGAGCTACTGAGCACACATTCCCCAGTGAAGAAGCCTGGCTCAGGACGGGAGGAATTCCTTCAGAGTGAACAATGCTTAACCTCCGTGTGTCAGTTTTTCCATCTGTAATTTGGGGATAACATAGTCCCTACTTCCTAGACATGCAGTGAGGGTCAAATGTGTTAATATGTGTAAAACCATTAAAGCTTTGCCTAGCACATAGTAAGTGCTCAATAGATATTTCTCTTTTTTTTCCGGCAGCTGGCCAGTAAGGAGATTTGAACCCTTGACCTTGGTGTTAACAGCACCACAATCTAACCCACTGAGCTAACCGGCCAGCCCTTGATAGATATTTCTCTTATTTTTGAGTCTCTACCTTGTGCCAGGCACAGGCTGGGGATTAGAGATAAATGGTTGTTTAAGGCCTGGTCTTTGAGAGCCTGTGATAAAGTGGGACCTATCGATGCTCAAGTGCAGGGGTTTGTAGAGGCTCGGGGGACAGTGGGAGCAAGAGGAGAGCCCACCCTCAACCCCGAATCTAACCTGGGGAGTTATGGAAGGCTTCCTGGAGAAGTGGGATGAAAAGGGCATGGAAGAGCAGTTTAGGCAGAAGAAATAGCACTCGAAGGACGCTGAGGCAGAAGAGCGTCCAGGAGCTGCGAGGAGTTAGTGCTCTGGATCTGAAGTGTGGAGCTTGACGTGCTGTGCCAGGACGTGAGGCTGGCCTGCTCGCACCGGGCCTTGTATATTCTGGTGAAGATCTGGCCATAATAATATGGCGGCTGTATTGACTGTCTACCATGAACCAGAGAATGGGCCAACTTCCTGACATATATTGTATCATTAAATACACACATGACTAAAAGGTAGTTGCTTTTATTATTCCCATTTTACAGGTAAGGAAACTGAGGCAAAGAGCAATGATATTACTTGCCAAGTGCTAGCACTCAGGTCTCCTAACTCCAAAACTCCTTGCTCTTATCCTCTATATACCTCGTTCTCAGACAAGGGAGCAACAAAATCACCCGCAGGATTTGTTAAAATACAAACTGCTGGCCCCACCCCTGAGTTTCTGATTGAGCAGGTGTGGGATAAGGCCTGAGAATTTCTGTTTCTAACAGGTTCCCCAGTGTGGCTGTGGCTGTGGCTGCTTCTCACCCTTTGAGAGCCACTGCCCTGTCCTGCCCCGCAGGATTTGTTAAAATACAAACTGCTGGCCCCACCCCTGAGTTTCTGATTGAGCAGGTGTGGGATAAGGCCTGAGAATTTCTAACAGGTTTCCCAGTGTGGCTGTGGCTGTGGCTGCTTCTCACCCTTTGAGAGCCACTGCCCTGTCCTGCCCTACTTCTCAACTCAGTGGTCTCATCTGTGAAATGGGCAGAACACAGCCTGGGGCTCAGGATTGTCATTAGGGACAGATTGGGGGGGGAGGGCCCTGCATGAGTGAAAAACTGGCCTGAAAGTTCGTGACACCTCTTTTTCCCCCTCATGCTCTCCCTCTAGGCCTTGATGACTCCTTGCAGGACTATCCCTTTGAGGATTGGGAGCTTCCTGGCAAGTACCTGCTCCAGCTCTGCCCCCGCAGCCTTGAGGCTCTGACCGTGTGGCCCCTGGGCCACCAGGAGCTCATCCTGGACGGGGTGGAACAGCTCCGGGCTCTGGTGAGTACATGCTACCACATTAGCTGCAGTGTCCACCAGCCGAGGATTGCAAATGGAATGCTGGCTGCTGCTGAGGAGGTGACCCACCCCCTTTCTGGCACAGAGCTCTGGACTGCAGACAGAGAACCTGCAGAGCCTGACAGAGGTGCTGCTGGAGAGGACCTATACCTTCCAGAGCTTAGTCCAAGGCCGTCTGGGGGACTGTGCCGAGACCCCCGTCGATGTCCTCAGTGCAGCTGTGGAAATGGTGCATGAGGCCCATGCCCTCCTCTGCTGGCTCAACAGGTACCCAGGTTGGGGTGACTGGTGAGATGACTCTTCTCATCTTTGGCCTCCTCCAGTGCCTGGGTGAGAAAAACAGAGCTTGGCTCTTGTTCAGATATGATGGAGCAGGGCAAAGAGGTTAGTCAGTCTGTGCAGGGGCACTGGGATGCCTGGGCTCCCACCCTGCCCCAGCGTGTAATCATAGCAGTCTTAACAACCATTGGATGGAGAGCTCCCCCACCCCTTCACTGGCTGCTGCTTGTCCCACAGGACCCACCTCAGTGACACCTCCTCAGGGAACCCTTCCTGTTACACACTCTCAGAGCTCCTACATTTTGCAACACTCATTACAGTTGAAGTTAAATCATTGATGTAATAAAGTGTTTAATGTCTGTCTCCCCAGTGCCTAGAACAGGGCCTGGCACTCGCAGGTGCATGACAAGTAAGTCCCATGCAGATGTCTCAATCATCTCCTTTACTCCAAACCAAAACCCAACAGAGCAGGTATTATCCCCAAGTCTCGGTGAATAATCAGCTCCAAGTGGTTCAGCACAGCCCCTTAACCACTGCGCCATCCTTCTCCTGCCAGGTACCTCTTCTCCCACTTACATGACTTCTCAGCCTGCCAGGAGATCGGGGAGTTGTGCAGGGAGCTGGGCCAGGCCTTGCAGGAGGTAGGAGAAAGCCAGGCTTGGCCCTTGCCCTAGAGACCAAAACAGGCTGGATCTTTTTATAACCTGTGAATCAGCCCAGGATCAGGTGTGAGGGCTGGGACAAGCAAGGACAGGAAGAGAGGAGGCCCGGCCACTGGGTATGGGGCAATGGGGTCTCCTAGCTGGCAGGGGAAGCTCAGGAAGTTTGAGATTCAGGAGGAGGTGGGAGGGAAAGGCATGTGTGGTGACTTCTGGGGGCCTGGTGTCAGGGCGATGAGACCCTAGAGTTGAAACTCTGAGCACTGTGGTTCAGGGCAGGGGGTCGGGGTACGGGAAGCAGGGGGTGCACTGCAGGGAATCTCAGCCTGCCTTCAGGAGAAGGCAGCCCCCTTACTACCCCGATTCACGAGAGGCCCTGCTCTCTCACTCTCTGCAGGACTGTCCAGTGGCCGAGAAGGAGAGCAAAATCCTAAGGATCGTGAGTCTGTGGGGGTGAGAGGGGGGTGGGGATGGGGAAGGCAGGGATGGAGCTCAGGCCAGACAACTGCTCCCCTCCCCCAGGGCAGTCATGTGGCTGGGATCTGCCACAACATCCTGAGCTGCAGCCCGGAGGAGCTGCTGGAGCAGAGGGCCGTGCTAGAGCAGGTGCAGCTGGACGACCCTTTGGTGAGCCCTGCCTTCTCCCTGCTCACCTCTCACCCCTTGGCAGCCTTGCCCTGGCCCTGAAATATGGTCTAGGATCCCACAGAATCCTATACTGCTATGGCTAAAAGCCTTTTACATGCAGATGTTAAAGTGGAAGCCCAGAGGACTTAGCTGGGGTCTCACCATCATCCAGCATTTATCCCGATCCTGAGGGCTACACCAGGTCTCAAGTGGCACATTCCAGCCCTGGGACACAGACATGGCAGGGGCCCAGGGGCAGGTTAGGAGAAAGGGAGAGGACGTGAACTTTTCTGCTTTAAACTTTGTTAGGAAAACCAGAGCCCCAGCCCTGTCCCTGTCCTGCCCCCGTCCCTGCATATCCCTTTAGGAAAGTTACTGAGAATCTGGTACCTCTGAATCAGTGGCCTCAGCTTCCCTCTGGCCCTTATCAGAGGAGGAGGCAGAGGCCCAGAGAGGGCAGCAAGCCCAAAATCACACAGTGAGTTGGGGCAGTGACAACTTGGGGCCAGCTCTTTTCCCAGCTCTCACCTTAGAGTCCTGGCACCCAGTGTAAGTCCTGCCTGCTGGCCCTGCTGCCCCCAAGCCCTTGGTGACTGCAGCCTCTGCCTCTGCAGGGCCTGGAAATCCACACCACCAGCAACTGCTTGCATTTCGTGTCCCGAGTGGGCACTCAGGTGAGAGCCCCATACCCTCCTCAGCTGCCCACCTGTGAGGCCCTCTCCCCTGCCAGCCGAGCCAGCTTCAGGCTGCCTTCCCCATACCAGGTCCCCACCAACTCCCGACTGTGGATCCTGCCTGGAGACGAGGTTGTCCAGATCAACGAGCAGGTGGTGGTGAGTGGGGAGGAAAAAGACAGGGTGGGAGGTGAGGTGGGTGCTGAGTGGAACCCAGGGCTGCTGGGTGGGGGAAGGCAGCCTCCTCCCCTTGGGGAGAGCAGGGTTGTAGGAGCTGCCTTCAGTGAGATGGGCCAGCTGAGGTGGGCTAGAGCAGCCTCCACCCATCAAATCCTGGGTGAAGGGGCTCGGGGGGCTCCCTGGAGGAGGCATGTGGTGAGGAAGAAGCAAGAGGCTCGAGAGAGTTCTGAGGGTGAGGGTGAGGGGTTGTAGGCTGGCTTCAGAGCCTCCTGCCCAGCTCAGTGCCAGCCAGTGTCTCTGTTCTGCATCCACCCCTCCCCCAGGTGGGCTGGCCCCATAAGAACGTGGTGAGGGAGCTGCTGAGGGGTCCAGCTGGTGTCAGCTTAGTGCTGAAGAAGGTCCCAGTGCCGGACACCCCCCCACAGGTATCTGCCCCGCACCCCCAGCCTCCCCTGCTCTCAGGCCCTGTTGTCAGCCCGGTCACCCTGTTTCCCGTTATTCCCCAGACACCCCCTCGGGCCCTGGCCTCCCCACACCTGAGGAGCCAGTCGCTGTCTCTGGCCCCACTGTCTCCCAGGTAACAGGCTCTGCCCTGGGTGTGTCTTGGTGGGGGGACCGTGGGCACCTCTCACCTCCCTTTGCTCTCCCCAGAGCTTCATCCAAAGACGTCTTTGCCTTCGACCTGACTTCAAACCCAAGTCCTGAGCCCAGCCTTACCTGGACAGGTAGTTTCAAAACCACCAGGTGGCAGATGCCCCTGGCAAGGCATCTGGCTGCCTGGTTCTGACCCCTCGATGCTGACACCCCACCCCCACCCCCTTACCTCCCGTGCAGGCTGAGACTGGGCTCATGGGCCTTCCCTCTCTCCTCCTCCCCGACAGACTCTATCTCCTGTGACACCGAGTCCCTGCCCGTCCCCCCTGCACCCCCAGCCACACTCCCAGCAGGAGTAGCAGAGGATCTGGGGTCCCCAGGACGCCCTGACAAGGTAAGCTTAGGGGCTCAGCAAGTTGGGGTGTGGGCTCTGGACCCGAACCTTCTCTAACCCCTTTATTGTCCTTTCAGAGTCCTGTCTTTGATCAGAAGAAATCAAAAGGTAAGAGGTGCATCTGATTAGGTGGGGTCCCCCTATGTGAGGAGCCCTTAGAAATCTTTCCAGGGCTGGGCAAGACCACCCCCTCCACTTCCCACACAGCCTGCCCCGGAAACCGCTGTTTCTGGGGTCAGACACACCTGTGCTCCCAGTCCGGGCCACTCACCAGCTCTGTGACTTTGAGCAAACAGCTTATCCTCTGGTCTTCAGTTTCCTCATCTCTAAAACGGGAAGAGTCATTCCCACCTCAGACATGACACATGTAACATTCCAAGCACAGCATGTGGGTTCAGACATCTCAGTTGGGGATGCTCGTCGGGGGTAAGGGAGCAGGTGTGGGGACCAGGACGCCTGGCCAGCCCCTCGGTGACCAAGCCGTGCTGTGCGGCTGCAGGCGTGGCGACACGGCTGAGCCGCCGGCAGGTGTCGTGCCGGGAGCTGGGCCGGCCGGACTGCAGTGGCTGGCTCCTGCTGCGCAAGTCCCCTGGTGGCTTCATGGGCCCACGCTGGCGCCGCTGCTGGTTTGTGCTCAAAGGACACACGCTGTACTGGTACTGCCAGCCCCAGGTGAGACCCCGTACACACACACACAGGCAAGCAAGCGAGTCACCTCAGTGCCATGATTTTTGTCTCTATTCCACCATCCACTCCCATCTGTGGTCACAGGCAGGCCCCAGACTTTCCTGGGCCCCAGTGTTCCCATCTGTAAATGGGGACACTCTTCAGAGAGAAATGAGTTAATATGTGTGTAAAAGCAGTTTGGAGAAAGTATGCAGGAGGTGTAGAGAAAAATCACTTCTATGCTGCCCACCTCTCTTTCCTCTTCTGATATTCTGTCCATCCAACTGGTGGGCTGTTCATTCAGTCGTTTATTCATTCAACAAACATTCAGGTGCCTTCTGTGTACCCAGCTCTGGGCTGGGCACTGGGTACCCAGGGAAGAATTGAATAGTTTCTGTTTCTCGAGAACTTACAGGCTGGTAGGGGAGAAGATTGAACACATACTCAGCGACAATGTGGGGAACATGTGCTAAGATGAAGGAAGAGCCCAGGGCACATGTGGGAGCTCAGCAGAGGTGTCTGGTTCAGCCTGAGGAGTCTGGAAACTTCTTGAGAAAGAAATACTTGGGGGTTAGTCAGATGGAAAGGGGAAAGAAAGCCAGGAATGGAAAACAGCCTTTGCAAAGCTCGGTGGTATGAAGTGGCTTCATTTGTGTCTACTGGAGGAACCGGTGCACGGGCACAGCCCCCTTTTCTGACTCTTCCTCTGGATATCTGCGGCCACCCTTTCCTTGCTCAGAGGCACCTCTTGGCCACACTTCCTGCCCCACCACAGATTCCTGCCCTGAGCCCCAGAAACAGAGAGACTTGTGGTTGGAGAGCCTAGGAGACACCCTCTCCCCTCCACTGCCATCAGGAACCTGAGGGATAACTAGGAGCTGACTGGGCCTCCAGGGTATCAGGGTTCCAAGCTGACCCTCACGCTGTGTTTCCCACAGGATGAGAAGGCCGAGGGCCTCATCAATGTCTCCAACTATAGTCTGGAAAGTGGACATGATCAGAAGAAAAAATAGTTAAGTCCTGGGGGATTGTGGAGTGGGGATGGGGAGAGAGAGGGAGAGGAGGGTGACGGAGTCGGGGTGGGAGGTATGGCAGGTGTCTGGGATTCCCAGTCCAGCCTCCCTGGGTTCTGGATGGGCATGTCCAGGCTGAGTGAGGCCCCTCCACCCCCGCAGCGTGTTCCAGCTCACCCATGAGGTGTACAAGCCCTTCATCTTCGCCGCTGATTCCCTGACAGATCTGAGCATGTGAGTGCCACCCTCCCCACCCCTACTCCCACATGACTCCTGACCTCCCAGCCTCTGATAGCAGTTGGTCAAAACACTTGCTTCTCTAAGCCTCAGTTTCACCATCTGTAAAATGGGCAAAGAAGAGGTCCTACCTCTCAGAGTTGCTCTGAGAATTACATTAGAAGATGATGTGGGTGAAAAGCCCCCAGCATACAGTACGGCTTCATGAATGGAAATACCTTGAGACCCATTTGCTCCTCCATAGGTGGGTGCGCCATCTCATTACCTGCATTTCCAAGTACCAGTCCCCAGGCCGGGCCCCCCCACCCCGAGAGGAAGGTGGGTGTCTCACAGGGTAGGTGGGAGGAACCTGGAGAAGCCTCTGCCTTTCCTGGGATGGGGGGCTGGGAACTCACATGCCCTAGCCCACTCCCTGGCCACCCAAAACCCTATGGGTTTCCCAACTGCTGCTCCCTACCCCAGACTGCTACAGCGAGACGGAAGCAGAAGACCCTGACGATGAGGCTGGGTCCCGCTCTGCCTCGGTGAGTAAGAGGCCACTGCAGGGTAGAGGTGGGAGTTAAACAGCAGGGTGTGGAGCTCACACTGAAATCCTCCTCTCCTTCCGCCCTGCCTGCAGCCCAGCCCAGCTCAAGCTTCGAGTCCGCTCCATGGAGACACATCACCTGCAGCCACCCCCACGCAGCGCAGCCCACGGACCTCCTTCGGCTCTCTCACGGGTGCTGTGCTGGAGCTGGGAGCTGGGCTGGTGGCTGGGGGCTAGAGTGGGCACATCTTCATCCAGCTCCCCCCTTCCACAGATAGTGGCGAAGGGGCACTGGAAGGAATGGTCCAAGGGCTGAGGCAGGGGGGGCTCTCCCCCCCTGGCCACCCACAACCCCCCAACCCCCCAACGCCGCGGGAGGC
>NW_007726327.1:291380-299556 GCF_000696425.1 Galeopterus variegatus
GGCGTGTCCCTCCTGGGCCAGCCACAACCCCTGACCCACGAACAGTGGCGGAACTCCTTCATGCGGCGCAACCGAGACCCCCAGCTCAATGAGCGGGTGCACCGTGTGCGGGCACTACAGAGCACACTCAAGGTCAGCTGGGGGGCACTGGGCATTGCAGGGGGCTGGGCTCTGGGCTTTAGGCTTTGGTTTGTGGCTCTCAGCTCCATCCTGAGCTCCAGGCTTCAGGTTCAGCTCTGGCCTCCGGGTGCAGCTCTGGGTTCTGGCTTTCTGACTTGGGGGCTCAGCTCTGAGCTCCATGCTCCAGTCTGGAGCTCAGCTGTGGACTGGGCCAAGTTCTAGGTTCCGAGTTGGGACTTGAAGTCTCACCCAGTCTTCTTGTGCCAGGCTGGCCAGGTGCTATCTTCTAGGCACTGGACTCCAGAGTGAGCTCTGGGCTCGGGCTCTGCCCCCTCCCTGGGTGATCAGGGCCCCTTAGCTGCTACTCACTCACAGGCAAAGCTGCAGGAGCTTCAGGCCCTGGAGGAGGTGCTAGGCGACTCCGAGCTGACTGGAGAGAAATTCCGCAGGTGGAAGGAGCGGAACCAGGAGCTGTACTCAGAGGGCCTGGGGGCCTGGGGCGTGGTGCAGGCTGAGGGCAGCTCCCAAGTCCTGACCTCAGACTCCAGAGAACAGTCCTCCCACTTCCTGCCCTCTGACCCTGCGGAGCACTCCCATCTCTGCCCCCTCACCCCAGAGAGCAACCTCTGACCTCCTAACCTCTGACCCTGGCCAGTACCCTAGCTCTGGCTCTGGCCCTAGGACCACCTCAAGCCCAGCCTCTGACATGTCTAGGACATCACATGCCTGGCTTCTGTCTGGGTTGAAAGTAGTGCTAGCTCATGGTTTCACCTCAAGCTGAGCCCTCTGCTTCCACCATTTCTGCTCCTGTCCCCTCTGGAGTGGGGTAAAGTGATATGAGCCTAGTGCCACCCTCTCCTCCCTTCCTGAAGAAGAAATTCTCCCACCTCACCCTCAGATCTGCAGTGGCACAGCCCTGCCCACCTCAGTCCCTCTGCAGTTTTCCCTTCCGCCAATCAGGTCTGTACAGGTGTCCTTCATTTTACATGAGAAATACTTCTCAACCAAATAAAATCCATTTCTCTAAAATGAATCTAAGTGTGCCTTTATTTCCATATAGAGTCAGGAGTCTGTCCCCCAGAGGGGCCTGGGATGGAAAGCTTTAGACTGGGGTGAGTGCTCTCGGCCATGGTGTGGGTGACTAGCCCCCTACATGGCCTGATGTCCTGGGCTCTTCACTAGGGTACGATGCCTGCCAGATTGGTGGACTGCTGACCCATGGCTAGTGAGGGCTCTCATTAATGTCCCTGTCTCCCCAGCCCCCAGAGGCCAGAGTTGCTCTCCTACCCCATCCCCAGGGGGACAAAGTGAGAAACTTTTACTTTGTAGGTAGAGAAACATACTTTGCACGGAAGGGCAGGATGGCCATCCCTGGAGATTGGGGTGGTGGGATGGGGTGGCTGATGTGGAGGGGTGCAAGTTGAGGTCTGTCCTGGGGCAAGACACTTCTCTCCTCTGCTCACCTCAGGCCAGCTTCACGTCCCACTCCTGGACCCAGAGCAGGGGTATGTCCCTGTTATTCCATCCAGGCTGCTAGGAGACCTGACCTGTTCCCCTTGGCCTCTGACCTCTGACCCTGGCCCAGCATCCCACAGCATCCCTGGCTTCCTCTGTGGGATATGGGGGGTGGGGGCAGGGGTAGTGGGAGGAGCTTCTCTCAGAGTTGGAATTCTTTTGGTGGAATGTGGAAGGCTGGAGGTCACAGAGGCTTCTGTTATATCGCCACGAGGGGGAGCGAGACCGCTTGCAATACATTTGCTTTGAAGAGGAGACTGAGCAACTATGACCGATAACCAAAAGGCCTGGTGGCAGCAATGGACAGACACGGCCAATGTCAAACATCTGAAGCTGCTGGTGTGTGGCCCCTGCCTGGCTCCACCACCCAAGCTGGCATCCTGGGTGGGGCGGGGCGCAGGAGGGGTAGTAGCTGCACTGAGGCCACTCCTCTTCCCTGCAGAAGAACACGCAAGAGCCCTACAGGCCAGAGGAACATGTGCTCATCAACCGCCGGGACATCACTAGCAAAAAGGTAAGCACGAGGCTGGGGCTACAGGGCCTACAGCGACCCTTGCTCTGTGGGCATCGGGCCTTCAGGGTAACTCTACCTCCCTCTGCCCTCTAAACGTCCCCCCAGAGGACCCTCCCCAGTAGTGATCCCTGCAGTGACACCCCATGATATGTTAGGAATTGCCTGGCAGTGCACCCCACAGAAATCCCTCTGCTATGACAGTCATCACCAGCAAAGACCCCCAAAAATATGCTCTTGCAATGACCCCCACAAAGATTCCCCAACAGTGACCCACTTTCATAGTGGCCATGTAGGTAGCAGCCTCTACATTGAGGCCCCTATTTCTTTGATCCCCTCTCAGGCAATTTTGCCCTCTAGAGTGGACCTCCAGGGATCCCCATTCACTGAAAGCAAACATCCAGGTAGAGGCCTCCTGTGGTGACACCTGCCTGAAGGAAGGTCCCTGCCCTCTTGCAGGATGCCTGGGACATGCAGGAGTTCATCACTCGCATGTATATCAAGCAGCTGTTACGACACCCGGCCTTCCAGATGTTGCTGGCCGTGCTGCTGGTGGTCAACGCCATCACCATCGCCCTCCGCACCAACTCCGTCCTTGACCAGGTGGGACGCTAGCTGGGGGGCCTGGGGCAAGGCGCTTCCCTCTTGGGCCTGTAGGCTCCTTGTCTGTCTGTGATGGTTGGATTGGATGCTTTCCAAGGGCCTGTCAGCTTTGACCCTCCAGGGATCCGGAGATCAAGGCAGACTTCATGGTCGAGGGGGCTCTGGAGCCTGGGTTTGAGGAATGCATTGGATCTGTAGAAAGGCAGGAGAAGACAGGGGTGAGTAGAGACAGGCAAATGGGCACCTTATGGGGGAGGGAGTCCAATTCTAACCAATAATCACTTAAGGGAGGATCCGTCTGGTCACAGTCAGTGCCAGGGTTCCAGGCATAAGCATGGCAGACCCAGTTCCTGCCTCAGACATAAATGTGTCATTACAGAGGCCTGAGAGGCACACAGAATACGTAGGAGGTCAGAGAAGGCAATCGAACCTAATCTGGGAGATCAGGGAAGGCTTCCTGGACAAAGTGGCACTTAAGCTGAGAGTAGAGAATGAGTAGGAGTTGGCCAGGCGAAGAGAGGTGGGGAAGAGTGTTAGGGGCGGAAGAAACAGCATGTGAGACGGTTCTGTGTGTTCAGCTTGAAGTCCAGCATGACTATGGTCTTATCCCTGAGGTTTTAATTTCTTACAGGGAGTATATGTACATGTATTACACTTCTTAAAGTCAATATTATTAGGGCCGGCCCGTGGCTCACTGGGTGAGCGTGGTGCTGATAACACCAAGTCAAGGGTTAAGATCCCCTTACCGGTCATCTTTAAAAAAAAAAAAAAAATACTATTTATTTATTATTTAATTTTTTTGGTGGCTGGCCAGTACATGGATCCAAACTCATGACCTTGGTGTTATAAGGCTGCTCTCTAACCAAGTGAGCTAACTGGCCAGCCCTAAAATCACTATTTTTTAAATGTCCAGCGTGGTGGTGGCAGATGAGTTCAGAGAGGTGGTCAGAGGCCAGATCACACAGGGTCTTTAAGTTACGTTAAGGAGGATGCCTTCATCCTGTGTCAGCAGAAAACCAGGAAGTGACCAGACATATATTTTAGAAAACTTACACTGGCTGCCACAGTGTAGACCATGGAAGGGAGGGGGCCCAAGAATGGGGGAAGATGGGCCAGGCAGGACCCTGTTGCAGATGCTCAGGTGAAAGATGATGGACTTGGACCAGGACAATGGCAGTGGGTGAAGGTCAGATGCATTTGGAAGCTCTCTAGGAGTCGAATCCATGGGCCTTCCTGGCAAATTTTCTTTATAGCTAACATTTAATAAGCTTTGGCTACGAGCTACCGTGTTTAACATGTCACCACCTCATGCATGTAGAGAAGGCGTTATAATATAAATACCTGAAACTGGGTGATTTATAAAGAAAACAAAATTTATTGCTTACCGTTTCTGAGGCTGGGAAGTCCAAAGACCAAGGAACATGTCTGGTGGTGGCGACACTGACCCAGGGGTCTCACATTGCAAGATGGTGGAAGCAGAGAGAGAGAGCTTCTCATGCGCCCTTCTTTTAAAGCCCTCAGATCCACACCCCTGGCCACCGATGTTAATGCATTCGCTATGGCATGGTCCTGCAGTCTAATCACCTCTTCAAGGCCCCACCTTTCGATTACCATTATAGGATTTCCCACCCTCAACAGTTACATTGGGAATTAAGCTTCTAATATATGGACTTTGAGGAACACACAATTCAATCAATCCACGGCAGAAGGGGAGAGTGAGGAATTGAGTTCCTGGCTTGGGTGCCATGTGGGGGATGGTGCTGTGTGTTGGGTCGTGGGGACATGGGAGGAACAGCAGGTTTGGGGAGGATGCTAAGAAAGGTTTGGGGTATGTGATGTTGGAGGTGCCCATGCAATATCCACACTTAGATGTCTCAAGAGGAGTTGGAGGTCAGATCTGAAACACTGTGGAGGGCGTGGGTGGAGATGGAGCTGTGAGAGTTGCCAGAGTGTAAGTGGAGGAGTGGGTGAGATTTCTGAGGACAGCACTGGGTCAGGAGGGAAGAGGACCAAGCCAGAGCCCTGGGGAGAGCCTGCAAACAAAGGGCAGAGATGGAAGAGAGGGTGGAAAGAGAGACTGAGGAGGAGTGGCCAGTGGCCAGTGGCGTGGGAGGAACCCAGGAGAGTGGTGATCAAGGGAGCAGAAAACAGGTCCAGATGTGGTGGAGAGATGCGGCAAGATAAGGACTAGGAAGATTCCTTCAGGGTTAGTTCTCGTGACCCAGACAAGAGCTGTCTCACATGCGGTGCAGGCAGGAGCCCAGTTGCAAACGTTTGCAGAGTGAGTAGAGTGGAGGGCAGATCACAACCCATTAATGGATCATGAACTCGGTTCGTGTGTAGACGAACTGAGTGCGGATGCCAGCATGCTGATATAGAATGGAAAAGAATGAAATACAATGGTCTATGTGCGAGAGAGGAAGAGGAAAGGAGAGATAAAAAGAGAAACAGGGTTATGATGTAAAATATATTTCTTACTGTGGGTTCAGCAAAAATGCTGAAACCCTGGTATAGGATAAATGTCTGCAAAGGTCAGATTTAGAGGCCTGTGAATGCCAGACTGGTTTTGAACTTTATCCTGCAGGCCACCAGGAGCTGTGGAAGGCTTGTGGGTAGGGAAGGCAACTCTGATTTAGCTATAGATGCTCATGATTTGGAGAAGGCAGGAGGACTATAGAAAGTCCTTTTGATCAATAGTGAGGAGGGCATATCACCTCCAGTGGCCAGGAGGGTGGGGACAGCTGAGGGGACAGTTGAGGGCAATGAAGCTCTTCCTCATTGTAGACACACATCCAAGGTCCATGACCGCCCTTGTGGAATTTGGAGCAGGCAGGGACTCCATAAACCTTAACCTCCCATCTGGGTTTAGAAGCTCTGCCCAGCCCGGCACCCGCCAATGGATGGTGTTGTTGGCGGGGGGTGGGCAGCAGGAGGTCCCCATGTGTGACAGCGATCCTGGAGGCACTGAGTCTGTCAGCCACTGGGGTACAGAAAGGAGGGGATAAGGTAACTTTAGTGACCACCAGGGTGGAGTCAGGGGCTGAGGGCTATTAGTGGTTCACAGCTATAAGAAGTCGAGGAGTAGGATCGAGGTTGGGCAAAAGTAAGTTGGGTTTTGGACAGACCCTAGTCATCCATCCACCAGTTCAACCATCCAGTGTACATGTCCCAGACCCCCGAGTGGGAGGATACCTAGGAGTGTGGTCAAGCCTAACCTGGGGGACTTGGGAAGCTGGAGCAGCAAGAGTGGTTGGGACAGAGAAGGATGGATGAGGCTTGGAGTCCTCCATGCCAAGGGGCCAGGCCTTTTCTTCCCAATCCTGGAGTCTGTTTGGCATCTCCCCTACCCACCTTTCCAAATATCCCTACTCTAGAGGTTAGAGGAAAAGGTTTGTAGTCAAACAACAATCTTAATCCACTAGCTTGTGTGCGCATGGGCACCTCTCTGATTCCTCATCTGTAAGATGGGAGTAAAACCTACTTTGCAGGGCAGTGGTGATGGTGACCCGAAGCGATGTGTGAATGGTCTTAGCACGGTGCCTGGCAAGTACATGGGCAGTGTGCTCTGAAGGGAGCCACACGTTGCCGAGGATGAAGAGCAGCAGTAAGAGGGGAGGGGGACAGGGAGGGAGGAAAAGGAGGAATTGGTAAAGGGACACGAAAATGAACTACATTGTATATTGATAAATTAAAATTTTTTTTTTTAAAAAAGAGCAGGAATAATATGGGCCTTCCTTCCCCCACAGACCTGGCCTTGCCCAGGCCCTGCTCCACTGACCTCTCCATCTCTCTCTTTTTCTCTGTCTTCCGTGTAGAAACACTATGAGTTGTTCTCTACCATAGATGACATTGTGCTGACCATCCTTATCTGTGAGGTTCTCCTCGGCTGGCTCAATGGCTTCTGGATTTTCTGGAAGGTAAGATCCTGGGCCTTCCCTGCCATCACCCCTGCTCCTCCCTGGGGACTGTACCCCACCCAGTCCCTGCTCCTGTACATCTGGGTGTATGTGTGTGGAGAGTAAGAGAAACTTCTGAGATGTATGTGTTATGGCAGAAGGTAATTTGTGATACAAATGCAGCCTCCCTGGGTTCCAATCCCAGTCTCGGCTCCAGGCTTCCCCAGCTCTGTAGTCTTGGGCAAACCTTGATTTTCTCACTGAGAAATGGTATTGAGAGTATTTACCTTAGTTTGTAAGGTTTAGAGCAGGGGTCAGCAAACTTTTTCTGTAATGGGCCAGATAATAAAAATTTTAAGTTTAACAGGCTATACAGTCTCTGTTGCAACAACTCACCTGTGCTGTGGTAGCTCAAAAGACAGTATGTAAGTAAATAAGCATGGCTGTGTTCCAATAAAACTTTATTCATGGGCACAAATTTAAACTTCATACAATTTTCACATGTCACAAAATATTATTCTTCTGATGTTCCCTATTCACTTGCTTTACTCCTACTTACAAACTCATTCAGATGTCTTCTCTTCCAGGAAGTGTTCCTATCTCTCCTAGGCAGGTTAGGTACTGCTGTGTCTCCATGACACTATGCACTTACTTCTCTCACATAGAGTTAAATTTACTGTTTACCCACCTTCCTCAAAATAGTCTGTGAGCCCAGCAGGGCAGAAATCCTGTATCCTCAGGGACAGGCTCAGGGTATGGCGTAAGTACTGCTGTGTCTCCATGACACTATGCACTTACTTCTCTCACATAGAGTTAAATTTACTGTTTACCCACCTTCCTCAAAATCGTCTGTGAGCCCAGCAGGGCAGAAATCCTGTATCCTCAGGGACAGGCTCAGGGTATGGCGTATAGTAGGCGCTTAATACTGAATGGATACAGGGATCGATGTATAGACAGGCAGAATTGTGTCTCCTTGTATGTGTCTAGGCACAGACACTCTGAGTGTAAGTGACTTGTGTTTATTGGGCTGCCCAATAAATTTCAGGACACTTTTTCCATTAAAAAGTACCTTTAGGGCTGGCCCGGTGGCGTACTGCTACAGTGCGCCGCTTGGGAGCGCGGCGGCGCTCCTGCCAGGTTAGGTACTGCTGTGTCTCCATGACACTATGCACTTACTTCTCTCACATAGAGTTAAATTTACTGTTTACCCACCTTCCTCAAAATAGTCTGTGAGCCCAGCAGGGCAGAAATCCTGTATCCTCAGGGACAGGCTCAGGGTATGGCGTATAGTAGGCGCTTAATACTGAATGGATACAGGGATCGATGTATAGACAGGCAGAATTGTGTCTCCTTGTATGTGTCTAGGCACAGACACTCTGAGTGTAAGTGACTTGTGTTTATTGGGCTGCCCAATAAATTTCAGGACACTTTTTCCATTAAAAAGTACCTTTAGGGCCGGCCCGGTGGCGTACTGCTACAGTGCGCCGCTTGGGAGCGTGGCGGCGCTCCTGCCGAGGGTTCGGATCCCACA
>NW_007726327.1:299804-301499 GCF_000696425.1 Galeopterus variegatus
CCGAGGGTTGCGATCCCGTTGCCGGTCACGAAAAAAGACAAAAAAGGAAAAAAAAAAAAAGTACCTTGATTTTTGAATATTTAATGCAGATACATGTTGGTCAAAACTATATTGAAAGGTATACACAGAATTCTTGTTTCCCCTCTTGTCCTCTTGTCCCCTTACCTACCCACCCCCCACCCTCTCTAGATAATCTTTTTATATTTGTAGTCTCGTTTATCTTCCCGGTATTTATTTTTACAATCATAAGCAAATATGTATATATTTTTAGTCCTCCCTTTGCTAAGAGTAGCATACTGTAACACAGTTCTGCACTTTGCTTTCATTGCTTAATGGACCTTGACAATCTTTCTATATCAGTACATGGAGATCTTTCTCTTTTTTCTTTGTATGGCTACACAGTATTCCACTGAATGAACGTGCTGTTGTTTATTCAGCCAGTCTCCAATCGCTGGACGCTTTGGTTGTTTTCAACCTTATACAGATGTCATTTTGTACCTGTACCAAAGTATCTGTGGGTCAGATTTCTAGAAGTGGAATCACTGGTTAATTTTTCATACATATGGGCTTCCTCCTCTCCTCCCCGGTTCCTGTATGAGTAAGTGCCTTATTGGACAGAGGGCCTGCAGAATGTGCCTGTCTCCCGCTCTTGCACTGAGAGCTATTTCACCTCTGAACTGGCTGTAAAAGCAGCGTTCCTTGATGTTTTCAGTGATGTTTATTTTCATTTTATTATTAATTATAGTATGTGTCACACAAAGGCAGGAAGACCCAAATGTTTTCAGGTCACCTGACTGTAGAGCAAGGCCATTGTCAGCAGTTCACTAGCCGAGGTGGGCGCTCATCTTAGGGACTTCCTGTGTATATGTGAGGGTCTTCACTGTGTGTCTCTGAGACTGCACTTGGCTGTTGACACATTTGGGACAGTGAGTGCACGTGTGTTTTGTGGCGTGTTTGGGGGACAGCAGTGAATGGCAGCTGACTGGCCCTGCTCTGAGAGGACCATTGAGCCCCTCATCCTTGGGGTGTGGGGAGGGCAGATTCCAGATGCCTCCATGGGCTGGGCCTGACAGACCCCACTGGGGCCGGCCCACCCCCAGGATGGCTGGAACACCCTCAACTTTCTTATCGTCTTCATCTTGCTCATGGGGTTCTTCATTAACGAACTCAGTGTCAACAGTATCACCTACACCCTCAGGTAAGCCTGGAGCTCTGGAAAAATGAGGAGGGACTGTCTGGAACCTGGGAATGAGATGGGGGGGTCATTACCAGCTGGGGATCAGCTATGTCTCTCTGGACAGTTGGTGGGGGACAGTGAGAAGGGAGGAGTCTGGGAAGGGCCGAGGGGCACCCCTGAGAGGCTTTGCTACAGGGTGCTTCGTCTGGTACACGTGTGCATGGCAGTGGAGCCCCTGGCCCGGATCATCCGCGTCATCCTGCAGTCGGTGCCTGACATGGCCAATATCATGGCCCTCATCCTCTTCTTCATGCTGGTCAGTGCCCTCCCCCACCCCCAGCTGTTTCCCTTCCCTGAACAGGGCCTCTGGGTCATTGGGGATCGAGGGGTGTCTGGAAGAGAGGAGATGCCCATGGGCCTGAATCCCTGTGATTCCCTTGGCAGCATTCATTTGCAAGGCATCTGCAGGGTATTTGCATGTCCTGTCTCCAAGACCCTCGGGTAAAGTCAGGATGGGC
>NW_007726327.1:302830-325533 GCF_000696425.1 Galeopterus variegatus
GGCATCTGCAGGGTATTTGCATGTCCTGTCTCCAAGACCCTCGGGTAAAGTCAGGATGGGCTTTGGTTTCTCTGGCAGGTGTTCTCTGTGTTTGGAGTCACACTCTTTGGTGCATTCGTGCCCACGCATTTCCAGAACATACAGGTTGCCCTGTACACCCTCTTCATCTGCATCACCCAGGATGGCTGGGTGGACATCTACAGTGACTTCCAGTGAGTGCTGGTGGAGCTTCCAGGCCTTTATCCCAGCCTGGCAAGGAAGGGGCTAGGGCTCCTGTGAGGCAGGGAAACTGGGGGGAAAAGGGCTCTCAATGCGAGTGGGGGCTCCAGGGGTTAGGATGAGGGTGGCCCAGTGGGATGGAGGGTGCCCAAGGCTTTACACTGGGGAAGAAAAAAATCCCTGGTGGAGACCTTGGGGTTTAATGGAGGGTGCCCAAGGCTTTACACTGGGGAAGAAAAAAATCCCTGGTGGAGACCTTGGTACTTGAAGCCTTGTTCCCCTTGAAACTCCACACATTCAAAGTCCTACCCTAGCCCTGTTCATGGAGACTTCTCCTACCATGCTAAATAGCTGGGTAGCTAGGCCTTGGGCAGGGGAACAGGTCTGTGGTTGTGCCTAAGGTTACAGAGCAGCCTCCCAGCCCACACTGGAGCCCACCAAAGTGCCCCAACCCCTGGGAACTCTGGTTCTCACTTTATTCATTCTTAGACCCACTGCCCAAGGTCATTTTTGTGTTCTGTTCTTTACCTTTTTTCCATTAAATCTAAGCCCTATTTCTTTCCAGTCCACTTGAGGTAGTGGACCCTCCTACCCCCCTGATTGGTTCCTTTTTTTTTTCCCCTTTGTGTAAAAGTAGAAGCCCAGCAGGGCCTCCGTAGCCTTTATCCATTATGATATAGGTAGCGGGAAAAAAATCACAGACTGCACAATATAGTTACACTGGGCTTTTGTCTTTGCTCCCGCACACTAGTCGTGTGACCATGGGCAAGTTACTTCATCTCTCTTCTGAGCCTGTTTCTCCATCTGTAAATCTGGGGATTATAATACAATATTAACTATGTTATGAATTGCTGTGAAAATCAATATAAACCTCTGAGCACAGAGCCTGGCACAGAGTGCATCTACTTTTGCTGTATCTATCTATCTATCTATACACAGATAGAGAGAGAGAAAGCTATTTGGGGGAAAATATTTTATGAGAGACTTGTAACAAGGTGTTAACAGTGTGTAACTCAGAGCAGATGGGATATTTTGCCTGTATATTTTTCTTCTGATCTTTCTATAATGAGCTTGAATTATTTTTATAGTAAGAAAAACATAAATAAAGAGTACAGCTAATAGATTAAATTTGATAATGCTGATGTACAAATCCCCACCTTGCACAGTTGGCTTGAGAACTGGCCCGCCGTCTGGAGCACAGCAGGTGCTCAGTAAGGAGCAGCTGTGGTGACAACTAGGGATAGGGAATTAGAGCTGCACAACAGCAGTAAAGCAGGCACAAGTCCCCGTAGGCCTTGGGATGATTTCCCCATTTCATAGGTGAGGAAACTGAGGCTCAAAGGGCCAGGGAGGTGACAGGGCCCCCGCCTGCCATCTCCAGGATGGAGAAGAGGGAGTATGCGATGGAGATCGGAGGTGCCATCTACTTCACCATCTTCATCACCATTGGTGCCTTCATTGGCATCAACCTGTTCGTCGTGGTGGTGACCACCAATCTGGAGCAAATGATGAAGGCAGAAGAGCAGGGCCAACAGCATCAAATAACCTTCAGTGAGGTGTGTGGGCGGGGAGGGCAGAGGGAGGAGAGGGGCGTGTGTGTGAGTGCCGACAGCACACGTGTACGTGCGTGTGTGTGCACACTCGAGGGCCTGGAGGCAGCAGCCCCACCTTGAGTGCCCACTCACCAATTGGGGCTTCTGAGCGGTGTGGATTTTCTAGATGTTATATTTCTATGGCAACTCACCACTGAACAGCTGGGTGACCTTAAGACATTGAACCAATCTAAGCCTCAATTTCTTCTTCCATAAAATGGGAATAATAATAGTTATTACCCCATAAGGCTATTATGAGGATTATATGGGTAAATGAACAGTGCTTGGTACGTAGTAAGCACTCCTTTAATGTTTGCTACAGTATTATGCATTCAAGGGTAGAGCTTCCATAAGGTTGGACAAGGGAGGGGGTACTTCTGAAAGGGCTGAGGGCTGGGGCTGTGACTACAGGGTAGGTAGGGTAGGGCTTTAGAAGTTTGCTGGGTAGGATTTATTTATCAAGGGTGAAATCTGGGCTGGGCTGTTTTAAAAAGGGGTGAGAATTTCCAAAGAGGTGGGGAAGGGCCTATGCATTTGAGGTTGAGCTGCCAAAGCAAGGTAGGGAGGCTAAGACTGGTTGGAGCTATAATGAGGGGCATTAGAACCCTGGTGTCCTAAGCCTCATCCTACCTGAAGCCAAGCAGGAAGGGACTGGGGAAGGGGATGCCTGAGCTGTCTGTCCCCTCCCCGTTCATTCCCTGCTCCCCAGACAGGCGTAGAGGAGAAGGACGATAGTAACGAGCTGTCACTGGTGCACTGTGCAGTCGTCCGCTTGGAGAAATCTGGTCACCCCCAGGAACCACTTGTGGGGGGTCCACTGTCGAACCTCTCGGAAAACACGTGCGACAACTTTTGCTTGGTGCTCGAGGCAATACAGGAGAACTTGATGCAGTACAAGGAGATCCGAGATGAGCTCAACACGTAGGGGGGGTACTGGGGGTACCCCCAAGTCCCGTGAGTCAGGGCTGGGCGGTGCCTCAGCTTCTTCTGGCCTCACGTCCTCACCATTTTGTAATGCAGACCCTGGGGCCCAGAAGGGTTAAATGACTTGCTCAGGGTCCTCCTCCTGCGGAGGGGCTGGACTCCAGACCTCCGGGTTCCTCCCATCTCACACGAGGGCACAACTCGGCCTGGGCCTCTGTCAGGGCTGCAGGGAAGGGCAAAGTTGGGGTGGTGGGCGCCAGGGAAGAGGTGGGAGGGCTGCGCCTCCCCCACGGCCCGTGGAAGGCACTCACCACTCTGCCCCCAGCATCGTGGAAGAGGTGCGCTCCATCCGCTTCAACCAGGAGCAGGAGAAGGAGCTGATGCAAAAGCGCGTGTCGGTGAGCCTGTCATTAGAGAACGGGTCCTCCATGGACATCCGCGAGATGACCAACCAGCAAGACTTGCTCACTGCGCTCGTTAACATGGAAAAGGTGCGTCTTCCCTCTCCTACCCGATCGGTACTCACCGTGCCACTCCCAGCCCAGCCACTGGCCCACTTGTCAAGGTTTCCGTCTATTCCAAGAACTGTTCCCCTTCCCCACCACGCAAACTCCGCTGAGGTTCCCCGCTTTCCTTCTCGGACAGGCCACGCCCCCTGCCGTCAGGCTCCGCCCTTCGAGCCAGTTTCGTCTCTGGAGCCTTCAAACCTACCTCCACTTAGTGTGGCTTGAGCCAGCTCTGTTCCTGTTTAGTGGAAGATAATGGGGCCCGCTGTGGGCAAAGACCCCTGGATGCTCTCTAGGGTGCATAAAAGCAGCCTCCTCCTGAGGCTTCCCTCAGGAGCTGCGGGGGAGAAATAGGCACCCTGTTATTTAGTTTTACTCTGCCTCCCACACCACCTGACCAGGATAGAAGGACCTTGTGAATGTACACAGCCTGGGATCCCAAGCTCAGAGCGGGTACCAGGCAGGTTCCAGTTAGACCTGTGAAGGACTTCTCTGGGAGGCCCAGATGGGGCAGCTGTTGAGTCTGGAGGAGGGATGTAAAGGAGAGTCTGCCATGTCGGGGCAGGGGGATTCACAGGAAGGCCTCTTGGTTTGCAGGTTCATGATTCTAACACAAATATACTCCTTAACAAACACAAGAGCAGCCGCTGAGAGGCAGGAAGGGAGCCGTGGGAGCACATACACCCAGTGCTGCATCTTCCTGCATTCCTGGCATGGCTTGGCACATCCTGGCCCAAGCTCATCCTCTCCCTTACACCTGGGCAGAGGCCAGGGGCTGTGAGAGTGGCAGCAGCTGCAGGGCTTGTGCCTGTGAGCCCCAGGTCCGGAGGAGCCAGGCTGGAGAAGGATGCTGGATGAGAGTGGGAGCCCTAGCAGCAAGGACAAGCACAGAAGAGGGGTGCTGGCCAAGGTAGCCAGGGTTTGGTCGAAGGGTGGGTATCCCTGGCCCCCTGCTCTAGCCCAGAGCTGAGTGGGGCCTGAGTGGACCCAAGCACCAAGAAGAGAAAGGTGAGGCCACTGGGGCCGGCATCTGTGTATTGATAATAAAGTTTTGTGTTGGAATCAGTGTGTCTGACTGGTGGATCTCCAGCCTCTTAGGGTGCTTGCCCCAGGTCTCATGGGGAAGACAAATCTTGCCCCTCAAAAGCCTGTTTGTCTGATGAGAGAGTCACAGACTGTGCTCAAGAGCTTCCAGTCTAATGGGAGAGAGAATCTGCATCCCTAAAAACTTCTGACTTAATAGTAGAGATATAATCTTAAGTTTGGGGGAGGAGAATCTGGTCCTCATGGTTGGGAGCCCCTGTCTTATAAAGGAGCAGCCCTACCCTTTTTCTCACTGTCTGAAGGTCGAGACTGGCCCTCACTCTGAGCAGTGCTAGTCTTGTGGGGTCACCTTGTTCAAAAGCAGTTCAGCTGAGGGCAGTGGAGTTTGACTGGTTGAAGTGTGGGTTCTGGCAGGCTTCCCGGAGGAGAAGAGCACCGAAGCTTGCCGGAAGAAAGCAGGAGGACTGTGTAGGTCAGGTGAATGAAGTCTGGTGGGAACTTGGGACCTGTGAAACCTATTTGGGACCTTCCTCAAAGGCCATTGAGAATGTCAGTAGCTTCCTGAGGTAGGCAGCGGAGAGAGTCTGAGAAAACTATGCATTCGTGGGCAATAGGAAGAGCTGCCCTGGAGGACAGGAGACCTGGATTCTAATCCTCAGGTGAATCACTGGGCCTCATTTTCCCATGTGTGCAATGGGGAGAGGGTGAGATTGGGCTCCAGCTCTAAAATCAAATGGTCAGCTCTTAGCCCAGGAGGTGAGAAACCAATGGCATCAACCATGTCCCTGAGACTCAGATTCCCTGGTGCTGGGTGGAAGGAAGGCTGGAAGGCCCAGAGTTCTGCCCCGCTGTTCAGCAAAGGCTAACAATTAGGGGCCTTGGGTATATTCACCAATTGGAATGGGAGTCCCCAGAGGCCCACTGATTGCAGCTGATGGGAAACTCCACCCCCCATCCCCTCCCGTTGGTGTTGATTCCAGCCCTGAAAACCCCCTGGGCTTGCTGGGAGGGAGTCTGGACAGCTGGGAATGGGTGGGGCAGGCAGATGAGAGGTGGTATCAGCGCCAGCCATTGTGCTTCACAGTCTTGGATCCACTGTCTGTTTCCCTATTTGGGCCAGAACTCCTTTCAGCACCCTCCAGACCATCCACCAGCACAGCCATGGGCAGCCAGTGGCTTTTGCTGCTGTTGCTGCTGCTTACTGGGGATGGAGCCCTCAACCTGCCTGGTGAGTATCCACTTACATCCTTTCCATCCATCCTTTTCTGGGGGCTCTCACAGCCCCTCTTCTGCCTGGCCAGAGGGGGGAAGAAGCTGGCAAAAGAATAGGTAGTGTCTCCAGGAAGATCTAATAATGTGAGCATAGCTATCCCCCACCCCCCAAATTGTCTGCAAAGCTTGGGGTATCAGTGACTTTGGAGGCAGGAGCCTCTGTGGGGCTTCTGACCTTGCCCATCCATCTAGTCCAGGATGCTCTTTGTCTGTCCACTCCTTTCATTTTGTCATCTCATCTGTCTCCCCCTTTTTATCTGCCTTTCTCATTTGGGCCAGGCCAATAGCTTGGAGTTTCAGCAGGTTACTTTCCTCCAAAGCTGGCCCAGAACTGAGGTCCCAGTAGGTCTGACCCCTACTGCCTTCCATAACTTTTGCCAGGGACAGGAGCATCCTTGACAAACCATCCAGGAAACAGATGCCATTTTTTTTTTTTAAAGATGACTGGTAAGGGGATCTTAACCCTTGACTTGGTGTTGTCAGCCCCACACTCAGCCAGTGAGCTAACCGGCCATCCCTATATAGGATCCGAACCCATGTCCTTGGTGTTATCAGCACCACACTCTCCCGAGTGAGCCACGGGTTGGCCCAACAGATGTCAATTTGGTGAGAGGAGCAGAAGGGTATAATCATTACCAATAGCAGATTCTATTCATTGAGCACCTACAATGTGGTAAGCACTGTGCTAAGTGCTTCACATGCATTATCTCATTTAATCCTCATGACTGGGCTGGCCGGTCAGCTCAGCAGGTTAGAGCATAGTGTTATAACACCAAGGTCAAGGGTTCAGATCCCCATACCTGCCAACCACCACCACACACACACACACACACACACACACACACACAAAAATCCTCATGACCTAAGTAAGTGCTATTATCATTCCTATTTTACAGTGAGGAAACTGAGGCTCAGAGACATGTGTTGTTTTCCACATCCCCCATGTCCCCATGCAGGACACGTCCTGTATCACAGAATCACAGAGCTACAATTCTATCCCAGGTCTGACTTCTGAGTCCAGATCACACTCTATTGCTTTTCAAAAGAACTGATGGGGAGGCAGAAAACCTCAGTACCACAAAGACGTCAATTCTCATGAAATCTGTAATTCCGGTAAACTTCCACTCACAATCCCAACAGGTTGTTTGTAGAACTTGATGAGCTGATTCTAATATATGTCAGGAAGAATGAAAGGCCAACAATATCCAAGATAATTTTGAAGAGCAAGATGGGAGATTCACCTACCAAATATTGAGATTTACTATAAAGTAACAGAGAATGTAGTGTTGATACAGGGACAGACAAGTGATCTAATGGAATGACAGAGAGAGCATGAAAATCAGTTGGGGAAAATAATGACAGGTGGCATGACAAATCAGTGGGGAAAGGATGGACTTTTCCATAAGAGGGCAGGGACAACTGGTTAACCACATGTAAAAAATGTAGAGTCAGACCCAGTGGAAACATTGCTCCCTGCAAATAAAAACCTGAGGCCCCTGTAACAAGACATCTATTCATTTCAGCCTGGACTTTTGTTGCAATTGGACCCACAGATCACCAGAGATTAGAGGGCTCCTCAGATATGGAGTCTCTCACTGTGCTCAGGGGAATATGGAGACCCAGAAAGAGGTGAGGCGTTCCCCAAGGTCACACAGCAAGTTAGTTATAGAGCCAGGTCGAAAGCCTAGGTCCCCCACTCTTTCCAAGCATCCTGGCTAGCTCCCCTGCACTATTGTGACCCCTTAGGTCTGCACAGCACTAGAAGAAAGTGGGATATGGATGGGGCAGCTGCCAGGTGAGGGCAGGTTGGGGAAATTGGTCAATGCCTCTTCAGAATTAGGTGGTGGGAAGGATGAGCCTGTCACCTGGACTGAGTCACCTCCAGTTTTGTGTATTAGCCCTTTGACAATTGTTAAGGGTACAGTGACTGGGACTCAGGTTATGAACCTATCTCCGCCCATTGCCCAGGGGAAAGAGGAAGATTTCCAAGGCATCTAGCTCAGCATAGCTGATTTGGGCCTTTCTCTCTAGAGAGTGTGGCTGGCTCAGCCATGAGAATGAAGCTATGTTTTTGTGAGACAGTACAGTGTGGTAGGGAAGACATTGGGCTCTGGGATCTGATGCACTCGGCTTTGAATACAGTGCCACCACTTTCTGGCTGTGTGACCTCAACAGATGTCTTCACCTGTCTGAGCCTCAGTTTCTTCATCTGATAAATGGAAATAATAGTCCTTACCTCAGGTTGGTTTTGAGGATTCAATGCACCAATGCTTGTGCAGTAGGGCAGCACCTTACCTGGACAAGGTAAAAATTAAATGATGCCAAAATAATCCTTTACTGCTATCACACTAAATGAAACAACTGGCCTGTGATTAGGGGTCACATTGCACACACACACAAAACTCATATCTTTAAACACTAGAATCACATTTAATGCAGTTGAACGCTAACATGAAACAAGGCATTAAGAAACCAAACACCAAATGATTTAACAGGTTTCCATCTTTTGCTAATTCTCTGTGTGTCTAGAGTAGTCATTGAGTGGAATGAGACATAGTCACTGGCACAAATTATATTCTCTCCCCCTGGCATGCATCGGTTGAAATCTATTAGCACGGAGCTGGCACATAAATGGATGGGAGCTGGTAATAATGTAGTTGATGTTGATATTATTTTTATTGAATCTCCCAATAAGGATACTTGGCAAACCAGAATATTTGAGAAGAACTCTGTTTTGTAGAAGGAAGAGGTAGATTAGGGATTTTTTTGTTGGTTTTTTATAGGCAGTGTTACAGTCTGGGGGGCTGCATCAGATACAACATCCTCCACAAAAGACTCTGTGACTAAGGAAACTATATTGTGTTCATCTACATTTTTGTAGAAGGAAGAGGTAGATTAGGGATTTTTTTGTTGGTTTTTTATAGGCAGTGTTACAATCTGGGGGGCTGCATCAGATACAACATCCTCCACAAAAGACTCTGTGACTAAGGAAACTATATTGTGTTCATCTACAACTTCAGCTCTGTCAAACAATGGGAGAGACAACGCCCCTGCAGCTGCACTTAGCTTACCAACAACCAGAAGGAAATCAACGTCTGAATCCCAGGAGCATACAACATCAGCTACTCCTCCAACTTTACCGCTAACAAGCAGTTCTACTGGGTCCACTGAGCAGACAACCCCAAAACATAGGACTCAAGAAGAGAACTTAAACACAACTATCATCACAACCTTCAGGGGTACAACACTGTCAAATACTATCATGGCTTCTACGTGGAAGGATCAGGGAGGGACATCCAGAACCATAGCCTTATCCAGCGTGGCCACTTCAGCTGAGACCCCAAAACAGAATCAGATAACTTTAATTACAGACACATCAGCATCAAACACCATAGTCAATGGAATGGAGTCATCAGTGTCCACTGACTCTGAGAAGTCAGCCACAATCACAGCTCCAACAGCATTAAATGCACCAGGTGATGACCTTATATCAGCTGGGTCCATGACAGCCATTGTCTCTGAGAAGTCAGCTATAATTACATCCCTGACAACATCGAAGAAAATGACTGATGTGAAAGAATCTTTACCTACGACAACCGGTGCAGTTACCCACATCACTTCGCCAACTATGACCACTCTAGGGACAACTGTTCTTGGAACAACCATGCCTGGGAGTCAGGAAGGAGAAATCACAGCTGCATCCCCAACCCCAACAACAGCCCCCACAATGAGCAAGCTGTCGGCAACACATCATAACACAGCCCCACAGGCACCTTCCCATCCAGCAGAACCAGCTGCCAGTGTTGGCACCGCTACGCGCCAGTCACCTGAAACAACAGCTGCTCATTCCACAGCCTTTAACCCCAGCTTCCCAGGAACAACAAAATCCTCTGCTATGACTGGGGACAGTCCAGCTTCCCCTAAACACACCCAGAGCAGTGATCCCGGAGCTGGAGCCTGCGCTTTGGATGAGTATCCAGTCAGTCAGGGAGTTTGTATGTGCAATGAGAGCTACTACGCCCATTCAGGTAAGTCTGACAACCTCATGTGAATAAACCAAAGAGGAGGCGGGGGTCAGAGTGGACATTATAACTTTGAGAAGGCCCAGAGCAACACTGTGTTCAAAGGGAGGGCCAGTGAGGTTTGGTAAGACATTGGCATCTAATGAGTCTTTCTGGGTAGAGGTGATTTCAGTGGACAGGCAGGTGGCTGGCCATATGAGGTAGAACGGACCATTTATGAACCCCTAGGACTAGTCCCCAGGGCTCGGCGGGAGCGCCGCTGCACTCCCAAGCGGCGCACTCTCCAGTGCACCACCGGGCCGGCCTTTTTCTTCTTGTCATTATTATATACCCTAAACTATACAGTAAAACAACTATTTACATAGCATTTACATTGTATTAGATATTATCAGTCATCTAGAGATGATTCAAAGTATATGGGAGGATGTGCATAGGTTATATCGAAATAATGAACCATTTTATATCAGGGACTTAAGTATCTGTGGATTTTGGTATCTGCATGAGATCCTGAAATCAATTCCTCATGGATACAGAGGGACTACCGTACTATCAACTGTAACAGCAGAAAATTATGTGACTGAAGCTCCCCCCCTCAACACATATTGATCGGTACAAAGCACCTGCTCTTAAATTGCAGACCATTCCTCTGACCAAAATAGAAACAATGATGTCATCAGAAAGGTGATTAAAAAAGAAACAGTGAGATTAAACAAAAAAATCTTTAAATTCAATGTAATAAAATAAATCCAGAAATGTTTAACACTAGTATCTCCATTGTATTTTGCTTTTTACTTTCACTTTTTCTATTTTTTGATTTTTATTTTAACATTTACTTGTACCTGTGTGTGGGGTACAGTGAGTTGTTTCAATACGTGCATATACTGCACAATGATTCACTTAGCATACATAGCACAGTTTCGCACCCGTTAGTCCACCACTTCTCCTCCCCACACCCCTCTCCTCCTGGCCTCTGGTAACCATTATTCTACTCTCTACTTCTATGAGAACCACTTTTTCCCCCCTTAGATTCCACATATGAGTGAGATCATGCAGTATTTGTCTTTCTGTGCCTGACTTACTTCACTTAACATGATAGTTTCCAGTTTCATCCATGTTGCTGCAAATGATAGGATATCACTTCTTCTTGTAACTGAAAAGTATTCCATTGTGTATATATACCATAGGATTTTTTTATCCATTCCTCCACTAATGGGCATTTAGATTATTTCCATCTCTTGGCTACTGTGAATAGTGCTGCGATGAACATGGGTGTGCAGGTGAAATATCTTTTTGATATATCGATTTCGTTTCCTTTGGGTATATACCCAAGAATGGGACAGATGGTCATAAGGTAGGTCTATTTTAGTTCTCTGAGGAACCTATATACTGTTTTCCACAATGGCTGTACCAATTTACATTCCCAGCTGCGATGTAGGAGAGTTCCCTCTTCTCCACATCTTGGCCAGCATTTGTTATTTTCTGTCTTGTAGATAATAACCATTTTGACAGGGGTAGGATGATATCTCACTGTGGTTTTAATTTGTGGTCTCTTCACTTTGTTGATAGTGTCCTTTGCTATGCAGAAGCTTTTCAGTTTGATGTAGTCCCATTCGTGTATTTTTGCTTTAGTTGTCTGTGCCTTTAGTGTTGCTCAAAAAAGCACTGCCCGCTCCCTTTTTGTGTAGTGTTCCCCCTATATTTTCTTCCAGTAGTTTCATAGTTTGGGGTCTTAAATTTAGATTAGGTCTTTAGTCCATTTTGAGTTGATTTTTGTGTATGGTAAGGGACAGGGGTCTATTTTCAATCTTCTGCATGTGGATATCCAGTTTTCTCAGCACCATTTATTGAAGAGACTGTCCTTTCCCCACTGTATGTTCTTGGTGGCTTTGTCAAAAATCAGTTGGTTGTAAGTTCATGGGTTTATTTCTGGGCTCTCTGTTCTGTTCTACTGGCCTATTTGTTCATTTTTATGTCAGTACCATGCTGTTTTGGTTACTATAGCTTTATAGTATATTTTGAAGTCAGGAAGTGTGATGCCTCCAACTTTGTTCTTTTTGCTCAAGATCACTTTACCTACATGGATCTTTTGTGGTTCCACATAAATTTTAATCATTTCTTTCTATTTCTATAAAGAATGTCATTGGTATTTTGATAGGGATTGCACTGAATGTGCAGATTGCTTTGGGTAATATAGACATTTTGATGATGTTAACTCTTCCAACCCAAGAACATGGGTTCTTGGGTTGGAAGAATTATTATTTTTCCATTTATTTGTATCCTCTTCAATTTTTTTCACCAATGTTTTATAGTTTTCATTGTAGAGGTCTTTCACCTCCTTTGTCAAATTTCCTCCTAGGTATTTCATTTTTTTGGTAGCTATTGTGAATGGGATTACTTTATTTCTTCTTCAGCTATTTCATTATTGGCATATCAGAAGGCTATTGATCTTCGTGTGTTGATTTTGTATCCTACCACTATACTGAATTCATTTATTAGTTCTAGCAATTTTTGGTGTAGTCTTTAGTGTTTTCTACGTATATGATCATATCAACTGCAAATAGGTATAGGGTGACTTCCTTCTTTCCAATTTGCATGCCCTTTATTGCTTTTTTTGTCCTATTGCACTGGCTAGAACTTCCAGTACTATGTTGAATAAGAGTGGGGAAAGTGGGTATCTTGGTCTTGTCCCAGATCTTAGAAGAAAAGCTTCCAATTTTGGGGGCCGGCCCATGGCTCACTCGGGAGAGTGTGGTCCTGATAACACCAAGGCCATGGGTTTGGATCCTATATAGGGATGGCCGGTTCACTCACTGGCTGAGCGTGGTGCTGACAACACCAAGCCAAGGGTTAAGATCCCCATACCGGTCATCTTTTTAAAAAAAAAAGAAAGAAAAGCCTCCAGTTTTTGTCCATACAGTATGATGTTAGTTGTGAATTTGTCGTACAGGCCTTTATTGTGTTGAGGTCCATTCCTTCTATACCTAATTTGTTGAGTGTTTTTATCATGAAGGAGTGTTAGATTTTATCAAATGCTTTTTTTGCATCTATTGAAATGATCATATATGTTTTTTTCCTTTATTTTGTTGATGTGAGGTATCACATTTATTGATTTGCATATGTTGAACCATCCTTGCATCCCTGGGATGAATCCCACTTGATCACGGTGAATAATCTTTTCAATATGTTGTTGGATTCTGTTTACTAGTATTTTATCAAGGATCTTCTCATCTGTTTTCATTAGGGATATTGGTTTGAAGTTTTCTTTTTTTGGTGTGTCTTTTTCTGGTTTTATTTATTTATTTATTTAATTTTTTTTATTTTTAAAAGATGACCGGTAAGGGGATCTCAACCCTTGGCTTGGTGTTGTCAGCACCATGCTCAGCCAGTGAGCAAACCGGCCATCCCTATATAGGATCCGAACCCGTGGCCTTGGTGTTATCAGCACCGCACTCTACCGAGTGAGCCACGGGCCGGCCTTTTTTCTGGTTTTAGTGTGAGGTTAATGTTGGCCTCATAGAATGAGTTTGGAAGTATTCCCTCCTCTTCAATTTTTTGGAAGAGTTAGAGAAGCATTGGTATTAGTTAGAATTTGACAGTGAAGCTATCTGGTCCTGGGATTTTCTTTGCTGAGAGGCTTTTTATTACTGCTTCAATCTCATTACTTGTTATTGGTTGGTTTAGGTTTTCTAGTTCTTCGTGATTCAACCTCGGTAGGTTGTATGTGTCCAGGAATTTATCCATTTCTTCTACGTTTTCCAGTTTGTTCACATATAGTTGTTTGTAATAGTCTCTTATGATCCTTTGTACTTCTGTGGTATCAGTTGTAATGTCTCCTTTTTCATTTCTGATTTTATTTATTTGACTCTTCTGTCTTTTTTTCTTCATTAGCCTAGCTAAAGATTTATCGATTTTATCCTTTCGAAAAACCAACTCTTTGTTTCCTTGATCTTTTGTGTTTTTTTAATCTCTAATTCATTCATTTCTGCTCCAATCTTTGTTATTTCTCTCCTTCTAATGATTTGGGTTTGGTTTGTTCTTGTTTTTCCAGCTCCTTGAGGTGTAATGTTAAGTTGCTTATTTGAAGTCTTTTTCTTTTTTGACGTAGGCATTTATTGTTATAAACTTCTCTCTTAGAACTGCTTCTGCTGTATCCCCTCTGACACCACCACATGCTCTGTCCCTTGCTCCACATGCCCACTTTTTCTGCCTCTCAGCCAACATGGCAGAAGATGGCCACCTCACCTCTCAAGTTTATATTGCCTCCTTTGAGGCCCAGCTCCTAATCGCTGGGAAAGAGATTCTGAGTGGATCAGCTAAGGCCAGGGATCAGGGTCCCACAGGGAAAACATGGCTGTGGGGACTCACCTTTTGTGAGGGAGTGTCCTTGTTTAAGGGGGTCTTTGTGGATTGGGCTAATGTCCCTACAGTGCCCCTCCACCCAGATCAGAACTAGTACCCCCTCCCAGGTCATCATCCCAGGAGCCTCAGGAGGTCCCTGCACTGGCTCTTGTCCTCCCGCAGAGCTGTCCAGGGCATTGGTGACCCTGCACTGCTGGCCACAGAACATCGAGGTGGTCCTGAACAGCTGCTTCCTGGAGACTCGCCACTGGGTCCTGACGGAAGGTACATTCTCAGGATGCTCCAGCATCAGCAAAATAGAACAGGGTCGCCATGTCCACGTTTTCATGATGGAGAAGAAGGAGGGTACTTGTGGACTCCACCTCTCTGTAAGCTCCCTCGAAGGGGTCACCTGATAGGAAGTGGGGGAAGATGTTGAGCGGTGGGAACTGGGAAAGGAGTGATTGGACACGAGTCATGATTTTATTTCCCTCTGACTGAGGAATTCCCTGGAATGAAGTCAAGTCTTAGCCATCAGACTAATCTTTTTGAGGGATAAGACCTTGTTGTCCCCCTTCAGACTGGGAATGCCCTTATATCTGATGCCATGTTTGATGAATTGGGATGTTGGTTTCCAAAACTGTTGTCAGCTACAGAATCCTTTAAAATAATAACAACCACAACCACAAGCAATATTTATTAATTTCTTACTATGTGTCATCTGCTGCATCGTCTCATTAAATCTTCACAATAATTGAGCGATCCCATTTTACAGATGAGTAATCTAAGGCTCAGAGAGGGTGAGGGATTTTCCCAAGTCACACAGCTATTTCCCAATTAACAGAGCTGGTTTGTGCTCCTAATTGCTCACCGATTCTGCCACCTGCTTTCTTTGGAAGATATCTTACATAAAAGCCGAATATAAAAAGAAATATCTAAAAGCATGGATCCCCATACTGGCCAGCCACAAAAAAATTAAAAAATTAAAGCAGAGCAGCTCTGACTGAATGGGGGAAGGAGGAAGAGTGTCCTGCTGGGTCAGCTTCCCCCCAACGTATTGGCCGGCTTTCACACCCCTTCAAGGAGGTCTGGGGCTCCCTGGGGAGCTCAGTTTGAAAACCAGAGTTTGTCCTGAAGAGATGGTTTAGTTGCTCCCAGTTGTCTGCCATTATCTCTAGTTCTGCCACCCAGGGATTCATGGGGTCTCTTGCTTAGGTTATGGAAAAGAGTTGGCAGTTTCAACATGGAACAGCTAAGCCCATGGCTATCCCCCTAGAACTCACTATCAGTGTTCTTTTTAATAAACTGCTTTATTTATAGCAACAAAACAGATCATTTTGATTCTTTTTTAAAAAAGCCTATGTAGTTAGCTCAGGTGATTAGAGTGTGGTGTTGATAACACCAAGGTCAAGGGTTTGGATCCGCATAGCAGGCAGCTGCAAAAGAAACCCTAAACAAACAAACAAACATTTTAAAAAGCCTATGTAAACAATAAAATACCAAAAAGATATCCAAATCTTGGGATAGGGACCAGGACTTGGCATTTTTAACAAGCACCCCAGTAATTCTTTTATTTATTTCAAGGGATTCTAAAATGCACACTGAAATTTGAGAGCCACTGGCAGAGGTTAAGAACAGAGGTTAAGAACATGGGCCTTGGAATCAAAGAGATGTTGAATTTTGGCTCTGGTACTTGCTTTGGAAAAGACTTTAACCTTTTTTTTTTTTTTTATTGTTACAACAAGCAAACGGAAAGGACATTGTTGGGTGGGAGGGTGGAGAGGGAGGAGGGAGGGAGGTTTCGGTGATGGGCCATAATAATCAACCACATTGTATAACGACAAAATAAAAATTTTTAAAAAAAAAGACGACCAGTAAGGGGATCTTAACCCTTGGCTTGGTGTTGTCAGCACCACGCTCAGCCAGTGAGCTAACCGGCCATCCCTATGTATATTCCGCACCCATGGCCTTGGTGTTATCAGCACCACACTCTCCCGAGTGAGCCACGGGTCGGCCCTAGACTTTAACCTTTCTAAGCCTCAGTTTGCTCTTCTGTAAAATGGGACTAATTACAGAATACTCAAAGAGTTGTGATCAAGCCACAGTGCCTGGCACACAGCCCAGGCCCAGTAAACTTTAGTCATCACTTTTATTTAAATAAACGACTTGCAGCCAATAAGGACAGGAGAAGATGTTTCCCCTGGATATCTGAACGTAATAGCTGCCTCCTTGTCTTTTTTAGACCAACAGCACCCACGCCCTGTACTCTCTGGAGGTGCAGCTTTTGCAGGTTCCCCCCAACTTCACCAGTATCAACTCCACAATGCTCAGCTTCAGCTGCACGTACCCCCTGGTGGTGAACATCAGCCAGACCCAGCCCTACCCGGTGGTCTCCTTCCCGTGAGTTCTGCCCTGTCAGCTGCCTCTCTAGCTGGGCTCTGGGAGCCCAGCTCTTCAGTTCTCATTGCTACCTCTAATTCAGGCAAAAGAGTCAACGCCTTCAGGATGTAGGTCCCCTATACCCACCACCAAACACCTCTTAGATGGAGACTCAAAGTATTAGTGGAAGAAAAAAAGATGCTTCTATGAAGCAATGCATTATGGGTTGCTTATGTAAATTACCATGGGGTAGAATAGCTTCAAGGGTCCTAGATCTGGGGATCCAAGAGGTGGGGCCTCAATTTTTAGTTGGTCCAGGAGGAAGGTTAGCAGGTTTGCTCCTCCCCTCCCTTTATTCTCTATGGCTACCAGTGCTCAGTGACCTTGGGTGTGAGGCAGAATGTGAGTGAGTAGCCTTCCCTCTATGGTTTTGTGATGCGGTCTCACTCCTGTCCCTCTCCAGACATAGAACCATACATATTCCGGGCGCTGGGGACATTATCGTCAATCTGGGCATCTTCACGGACCCTCAGCTCTCAACTCCACTTGAGGACAGAACGGTTCCCCTTGGCATGCCCCTCTACGTGGTTCTCAGGGCCACAAGCAGTGATCCAGACCGATTTGCTCTGGTGGCCAATGAGGTCTTTGCCAGCACCAACATCTCCAAGACAGGTTCTGTTAAGGCCACCCACCACTTTGTGAACAATAGGTAAGGGTCTGTCGGGCCCTGGTAACTTCCTGCCAGTGCTAGACTGGCTCTTGGATTGTGGCATGTGCTGGGTGCTTTTGTACCCATGACCACAGATCTCTCTTCTTTGTATCCCTGGCACGCAAACACTGGGAGAAAGGAAGTGCTGGTTGAATGTTATTGAGTGAATGCATTATCGTTCCCGTTTTGCAGATGAGTAAATTAAGACTCAGGGAGATTAAAGCCTGCCCAAGATCTCACAGCCAATTAATGACATTCACTTATTCTTTCCTCAAACAATTACTGAGGCAGTAATTAAAACTAAAAACAAGCAAAAAAACCCCTAACATTTCAGAGTGATGTATACTATGTTATATATTACATTACATTTAATAGCTAATACCGACATAGCACTTACTTCATGCAAGGCACAGATTAAATCACTTCACATATATTAACTCATTTAAGCATCACAACACACTCTATAAGATAGTTATATTTTCTTTCTTTCTTTTTTTTTTTTTAAAGATGACTGGTAAGGGGATCTTAACCCTTGACTTGGTGTTGTCAGCACCACGCTGTCCTAAGTGAGCTAACTGGCCATCCATATACAGGGATCCGAACCCATGGCCTTGGTGTTATCAGCACCACACTCTCCCAAGTGAGCCACGGGCCGGCCCTAAGATAGTTATATTTTCGTTCCCATTTCATAGATGGAGAAACTGAGGCTCAGTTCAAACAATTGGTAAGTGCCAGACATTGCTAAGTGTTGGGGACACAGAGATAGTAAGGCCAAGTCCTTACTCGCAACAGTCTAGGGAAGCAGTTGGTTCTCTTGACTCCTAGGTCATGTTTTATTAATATTAACAAGTCTTCACAGAACACAGTGAATCATTCATTCTCTTATTTATTCTTCAAAACAACCCTAGAAGTATTATTTCCCTGATTTCACAGATGAGAGAACTAGAGTGGGCCCAGAGAGTTTAGGTGACTTGACCAAGGCCATGCCATTGGTCTATTCATGCTCCAGAGATCAGGTTCTGAATCATAGCACTGCCAAATCTGTCCTAGCATGTAATTCCTCCTTTGTCGGAAGGAAATAGAACCTAGTGATCAAGTGTATGGGCGGGCGCTGGAGCCAGGCTGCTACCTGCAGAATCTTCGGCAACCTCCATAACTTCTCTGAGCTTGAGTTTCCTCATCTTTAAAAAAGAAAGGAGGGCAAAAGTACTGTCTTCCTTATAGGATTGGTGTGAGGATGGAATGAAGCAATCCATGTAAAGTTCCCAGCACAAGACCCAGCATCTACACCTATACAGAACGAGCAAAATGGCGGAAATCAGCGTGTCCCTCCGCAGCGCCGGCCCCAAGCCGGTGCTCCTAACCAGTCCGTGACACTGCTTCTCCCCGCAGCTGCCCAGTCAGCAACCGGCTGCTCCAGGGCCTGCGGGCCAACGGGGTCTCTCTGGAGGTGTCACTGGCCTTCACCCTGTTCCGCTTCTTGACCAGCGATACTCTCTACCTGCACGGCCGAGTGACCCTGTGTGACAAGCAAGCGGGACGCCCGTGCCAACCGGTGAGCGGGCAACCCTGGGGGGTCTTGAGCAGCCGCGGCAGCCTCGCCCGCCAGGCAGCTCCGGGGTGGCGGCTGGGACTTCTAGCAATGCCATCATTTGAGGGCGGGACTAAGGCAGGGCCTGGAGGACCGTGGTGCTGGAGATTGGCCTATCCTGCCAGGGGCGGGGCTTTCAGAAATACCTAATGGGGGGGGAATGTTTGAAGACCCTTGTGGATTGGTGAACTCACCTGGGGGCGTGGCAGGAGGCGGGGCTATCTAGAGTCCAGTAAAAAGTCTCAAGCTGGCTGGCGTTGGTACCTTTCTGCTTGTGTCGCCCACAGACCTGTAGTCGGAAGAACCCACCTGGGAGGAATAGGGCCTGGGAAATCCGAGCGCGGGAGGGTCTGGAGCGCGGCGGTGGCTGGATGGTGTTCGGGCCCATCCGAATAAGCGGTAACTGCGTCATTTGTGGGCCCTCCCTGAAGCCTCTTCCAGGGCCTCCCACTGACCTGCTCTGAGACGCCGACCCTTCGCTGAGCCCCCTCGACCTTCATGCCCTCAAACTCCTCCCTAAATTCAAGTCTCCTCTCCGAGCCCATATCCGCCTCGGCCCTCCCTCTGTCCTAGAGAGGTCTCCTCCCCTTACGGGTTCTGTTCTCACTCATTAAACTTCGAGTGTGAGCCGCCTGCCTCAGCCTCTCTCCTCGCATTCCTACTTTTCCTGTCACACCAGATCGCTCTTCTCCCAGACTGTCCCTCGCGCCAGCCTTTTTTGGTAAATCTTTCTTGCTGATAATTGAACAGTCGCTCCCCTCTTTCTATTCCATAACAGTCCTCCAAAGCTCTCATCCTCTTGGGAAAGCCTATCTTCTTAGTAAGTCCATTCTTATTAGAGGCAGAAGGTCCATGTTCACCCCATTCTGAGTCCCAGCTTCAAAAAGGGGCCAGCCCCTTTGCCCAATCTTGATGAAATGATGGGAGAGTACTGGCCTTGTCCTGTCAAGATAGTGCCTTAAGATCAATCTTTCTTTCTATGTGGTTTCAGAGTCCAATGCCTCCAGCAGCAGGAGCTTGGAAGGTTGGTACAAAAGGATTGCTGTGATGAAGTTCTGATAGTTGCACCAGGGTTGGGGACACAGCAGGGTTGGGATCCTGGCAGGTGCAGGTCTTGGATCCTGTTTCTGCCCAACTCAGTGTAACATGGGAGAAGTCAGTTAACTTCTCTGAGTCTCAGCTTCTTCAGCAGTATACGGCAGCATTGTCATTATGGGGCTTTTGGTTTATCCCTCACCAGAACCTGAGACTATCTAGAAATGACTGAAAATTCAAGATACAGGGTCAGGCAGATAACAAGCATGGGGGGGTTAGTGAACGATAGAGTGCCTTGCATCTCTGTTATCCCCATCTTCCCCACCCCTAATCTAACTGAAACACAGTCGGCCCCAAGAAAGCTTTGTAGAAAGAATAAATGAATGGATTACTAAATAATCCTTCAAAGTGGAGTATCTTCTTCTTTTTTTTTTTTAAGATGACCAATAAGGGGATCTTAACCCTTGATTTGGTGTTGTCAGCACCACACTCTCCCAAGTGAGCTAACCGGCCATCCCTATATAGGGATCCGAACCCGTGGCCTTGGTGTTATCAGCACCGCACTTTCCCAATTGAGCCACGAGCCGGCCCTCAAAGTGGAGTATCTAAACCTAAAAAGTTTCCCAGGCTCTCAAAGCCACCTAATCTGTTTCATAATCATTTCTTTCTTTCCTGCAGGATCCTGGATAGCCATCTTTTTCCTGACGGTAATAGGCTGGATGCTGGGATAAACTCCTGCCCAGAAACCTCCCCAAACCCTAGCCCTTGGCCTCTAGTTTGCTTGCTGAGACAACGGTAGAGTGGAGGAAGATTTAGGGAAAGGCAAGTAGTCTGTCCTCTTGTTAGGGACCAGAGAGGTTGGGGGTGAAGATAGGACTGATGTGTGGCCCAACTACTGTCTGGTAAGCAGTGTGGCTGCTGAGCATTGGGCTGTGCTTCCTCATCCCACCTTCTCTGGGACTCTTTCAGAGGGGTATTGGGTTGCTCAATATAGTAGGTGGAGGTGCAGAGGGTATGGCCAATAAACAGCAAGGAATTCTACTTTGTCTGACTCCTTTCTGTGTAATCTGACCATAAAGCCTGTGTTCCCTGTCCAAGGGACTGAAGGATTGCAGGGCAGGGCTGGGGGGATGGGGGGTAGAAAGCACTTTATTATCTGTGTGTCTCAGTTTCCCCATATATAAAATGAAAGTGTGATCAGATGATCTCTGCTTCAACATGGGGACCCTATAACTCTCATTCCAGGGAAAGTTCCTGAGCCTTGGCCAGCTGGCCCTAAGTTCTTTCTTTTTCTGCAAAATGTGCGAGAACTATTCCTTTTCAAACTGAGGGCTAAGTGTATGCATATAATATTATCCAAGCCTTCTTCTCCTGCCCCTTAATTATTTCTGACCTCATTAGCTCCCCCTTCCTAGTAGAAGGTAGATACATACAACAGTGTTTGTGCTACTGTCATTTATTTATTCAGAAACAGGTTGGGTGCTAGCCGGTTAGCTCAGTTGGTTAGAGCAGCCACCTTATAACACTAAGGTTAAGGGTTAGGATCCCCATACCGGCCAGCTGCCAAAAAAAAACAAAAAATAGGTTGAAATCTACAATGTACCTGTTCCTGTTTTAGACCCTGGGGATTCAACAGTACACAGGACAGTCTTTGACTTTACAGAGGGGACAGATGAGTGCAAGGAGTAGGTAGTGTGAGCCAGGAACAGGACAGACATTGTAAGCTGGCAGAGGTACCTACCTGTGAGATGAATTTCACAAAATGATAGGAAGGCTCTGTGCCTTTTTTTGTTGTTTTGTTTTTGTTTTTTTGGCAACTGGCTGGTACAGGAGTTGAATAAGCTGGCAGAGGTACCTACCTGTGAGATGAATTTCACAAAATGATAGGAAGGCTCTGTGCATTTTTTTGTTGTTTTGTTTTTGTTTTTTTGGCAACTGGCTGGTACAGGAGTTGAGCCCTTAGACCTTGGTGTTAGAGCATCATGCTCTAACCAACTGAGCTAACCAGCAAGCCCTGGAATAGGCTGTTTAAACAGCCCTGCTACAAAGGTGTTAAGCCTTGCCCTTGTTTAAAATATATCCTGAAGGACAAGGGCAAAATATTGACTGTACTACGCTGAAATATCTCGAAAAGAAAATAGAATAAAACAAAATTAAGTAAACAAGGAAGCTATTGAATTTAAACTAACTTAGTTAACGACGTTAAAGAAGCCCCAGTGCTTTGTATCAACAGATGCTTATAAAATATTCCACCAAACAAAACTTAATGCATATGAAAGTGGTAATTCTAATTATGTGCTTATAACTAAATTGCATTGGTTAGAGCACAGTCTTATAACACCAAGGTCATGGGTTCAGATCCCTAAACTGGCCAGTTACCAATAAAAATAAATAAATAAAGAAAGAAAGAAAGAATGGTAAATTAAAATACATAAATAACTTGCAGTTAATTTTCTCATTTTCTTAGATTAAATTGGAGTAGGATATATCTGGCCAAATCCAGTCCTTTTGCAGTCATATCAGGTGATAGTTCTATTGAATACATTTTATTAAAATATGCAGCAAGTGTTTTAAAAACAATAAAGTAACTGAAGAGTTAAGACTATTTCATTTCTAAAAATTGTTTATGAATATTCCCTGTAATTAGGACCAAAAGTCTCTTTTAAAATATCTGTCATTCACATTTGAAAATTGGTAGTAAATAATGGAGTTACTTTGAAACTATAGATATCCATTGAAGAAAACTGTACAAATGCACTGTTTGCCATTTATAAATTTAAATCTCGACACTTGCACCATGTTTCCAGTCAGGTTTCTCTTCCATTCTCTACATCAGCTTTTCAAATCGTCCTTCTTCGCAGTCCTCTACACGCCCCTGTTCTCTCTTCCTCGCAGATGTCTTTCACAAAAGAAATACAAACCATCTGATGGGAACATCTTGAACTTCCTATCCACAAGTCCATAAATTTTTTCATTTAGACACCCATCCTGAACGTTTATATTAACAATGGTTTGGGCCGGCCCAGTGGCGCACTGGATAGTGCGCCGCTTGGGAAGCGCAGCGGCGCTCCC
>NW_007726327.1:326094-330984 GCF_000696425.1 Galeopterus variegatus
AGGGTTGCGATCCCGTTGCCGGTCCCCGGTCCGGTACGGGGGCAACACTGAGGGTTGCGACACTGAGGGTTGCGATCCGTTGCCGGACACGGAAAAAAGACAAAAAAAAAAACAAAAACAAAAACAAAAAAAACAATGGTTTGTGGTCCTAAATTCGGAGAATACCCCCTAAATTAATCTATCATATCATATCCAGGTTCATTATCCATTAAATTTGCTGTTTTATACCTGCTATATTCTTACCTTAAAATGTTAAAAAGAGAGGCAGGAGCTAGAACTTTGGGACACATCCCGAGGGTTCTTCCTCTAGAGTGAATTTGATCCAATAATGAACTCTCTTTATGTCTGGTTCTTCAAAGTTAAGAAATCACACAACTTTTTAATACTTCTCCCTCCCAAGTAAGGTTTCTAGAAACCTGAAATTTCACTATCAAAGATTCATTCCTTTGGCTGATGGTTTTATTCCTCCTTTGAAACAATTTTCCAGTCTGATTCTTCAAGCACAAGTATGCACGACTATTAATGCAAATGGACTTAGTTCCTGTTCCTGGGGACCAAGTTTGGGTAGGCAGGCAAGATTGATCCCTTACCCTTCAACCTGAGTCCTGAGTACAGACTGACCACTGACTCTAACCCAGACCAAGTCCTAACCCTGACTAGTTAGTGACCCGGGCCACACGCTAACTCTTGATCACAACCCGACCCCCTGCTTCCGGCGGACTGATAGGTGGGTGGTGCAATGGTAGGAGGGTGACAGGTTGGATGGGATTCCCATGTGCCCCTAGCCACCAGCTTCCCCATCTGCACAGGCCCAACAGGCCCCTCCAAGCCGCGGAAAACATGGCTCCTCCTGGCGGCGAGACAGGACAAGGGGCAGAAGAGAAAAGCCCGAGGGCCAGGGGATCTGACGCAGAGAGATCCCTGCGAACAGCGCGCAGGGGCGGGAGGCCAACGCGGCCTGACTCCCGATTGGCCAGAGGTGGGCAGTAAGCGACAGGAGATTGGAAGGACTCCCGTCCCGATTGGTTAGAGGAGAGCAGAAAGGGGCGGGAGACCGGAGAGGCTCGACTCCCGATTGGGCAGAGTTGGGCAGAAAGGGGCGAGGCTGAGGCGGCGCGCTCCGAGGTGCGCGGCCTGGCGGGCGTGTAACGGCCGTTGGGCGAGCTGAGGGGCCGAATCATCGCCCGCGGTAGACGTGGTGGCCGCAGTCCGTGTCCCTGAGTGAGGGATTTCACCGCCCACTTTCAGGCCCTCGTAAGTTTTCCTCCCTCGGGGGTCCCCGGCGGAGTGACGGACCCTATCGGGTAGAAACCTCAGACGCTCGAGACCTACCTCCGTTGGGGGCCGGGGAGAGCGAAGCGCGTGCGCAGAACAACTGACCCCTTTCCCGCCCCCACCCCCCGCGTCTTTCACCGCCGCTGCTTCCTAAAGCCCTCCACGCCGCCTCTTGTCCCAGGCGTCTCCTCTCATCGCTTTGCTTTCTCCTCTGTCATTCACTCCAGAGCAGTTGCTTTACCTGTGTGCCAGGCCCTGTGCCAGTGGCCAGGGAAACAGCGGGCAGCACGTTCCCTGCCGTCGTGGACCACACAGTTAAGCCGGTCCTCAGCCCTCGGGAAGTGTAGGGTGCAGAAATCTTACAAAGAGCACAAAACAGAAGGGGCGGATCTAGTCGGAAGGATCCGGGAGCTCTCCCCGAGGAAGTGCATTTGAGCTGAGATTTGAAGGATGTATAGAGAATCGAGGTTGGGGGACAGAGCACTTGGGAAGGCCCGAGACCAGTGCTGCCCAGCCGGGGCGGTTTTCCTTCGCAGGGGACATTTGACGGTGTCCGGAGACGTGTTTGATGGTCACAGTTCGAGGAATGCTACTGGCATCTAGTGCGAAGAAGCCGGGGATGATGTTAATAAGCATCCTGCGGTGTACAGGACACCTACCTACAACAAATAATTATCCCACCCAAAATGTCGGTAGTGCCGAACCTGAGGAACTGTCCTCTAGCAAGGAGGAGCTAGTGCTTTGCATGAACTGATAGTTTAGCGTGTGCAAGTGTATTTGTTCAGCAGAGCGCACTCAGCACTTCACCCTAGTAAACCTGGAGGATCAGAACGATGTTTGTCTTTTACTCCAGTATATTTGCAGCACATGGCACAGAGCCAGGCATATAGTAGATGCTCAGTAAGTTTTGGTTGATGAATTGAATACTGTGTGCTAGGTAGGGAAGAGTGGTGGTACAAGATGATTAATATAACCGGGGGGCTGGCCGGTTAGCTCAACTGGTTAGAGCACGGTGTTATAACACCGAGGTCAAGGGTTCAGATCCCCATACCCGCCAGCCGTCCTCCCAGTCTATCCCCCCAACCCCGGAAAAAGATAACCAGGCCTCATTACTGGCTGTTAGGCCTTGTCTGCTTTACATAGTCTGGTGGTTTTGTATGTCTCAGGACTTGTTCTTTGTAAAGGCAACTTCTTGTCAAGAATTTGGCTTCTGTTTCACAAAGTATGGTTTAATGAACGATCAAGGCCATGAAAATAGTGTGATGGTGTGAGATTATTAATGTGTCTATGTCAGCTGTCTGTGTATCCCTTCAAATCCTCTCTTCTCCTGTCTTGATGTAGTTCTCTCAAGCGCTGCCAAGTGTGACTTTCTACACTAAGATTGTAATTCTTCAAGGAGAGAAATACTTACCACAGTCAAAATCTAATTTGGGGGTAGTAACTTGGGAAACAGAGCCTGGGTGATGACCGAGGGCAAAGTGAAGAAATTGTATAAGCTGTCCCTGCTCCTCTTTTGAGCTTGCGGCTCTGGCTCTCTGAGGCACAAACTCCAATTTGTGGTGCTTAGTAACTTCTTTTATTTCTCTTTTTGTTTTTTGTCATACATAGAAAGAATACTGATTAGACTTCTATAGCATTAGAGCACAATCCTGGCTTTGAAGCCTCATCCTAGCTGTATAACCTTCACCACCCTAAACCTTTATTTTCTCATTGATAAAATGAAGATAGTAACTGCCTCCGTAGGGTTGATGTTAGCATTAAACATGAGACATTATACCTATGAAGTGTTTAGCACAGTGCGTGATAGGTAGTAAATGCTAAATACATGTAAATTTGTTGAATGAATAAATATTTTTGTAGTTTTAAGGGCTTCAAAGATAGAAACCAATCATTTTGGGTGCTTTTTTTTCCCCAGTCAGCCTTCATTTACTCCTCCCTTTCTTGGCTGCGTAATTGGTTATTTGTATTGCTTCTTGTGCATTCATTTCTCTCACTTTTATCCCAGGAAATCTCTCTCTCCTTCAAATGGTCCTAAAATTTTTCACTAGTAGCCCATCTAATTCTGAATTTATTAGGAAAAAGCCAAGAATGATTTATTCTGTATTGCTTTACTCCTTGTGGAAGTTTTTTAAAATTGAGATATAATTCACATACCATAAAATCCAATTTTATGTGTGTACAATTCAGTGGTTTTTATGTATTCACAACGTTGTGCAGACATTACCACTATCTAATCTCAGAATATTTTGATAACCTTGGAAAGAAACCCATATCCATTAGCAGTCACTTTATTCCTCCCCCCCTTCCTCTCAGCCCCTTGGCAACCACTAATCTGTCTCTGTGGATTTGTCTATTCTGACAGTTCATGTAAATGTAATCATGCAATATGTGGCCTTATGTGTTTGTCTTCTTTCATTTAACATAATGTTTTCAGTGTTCATCCATGTTGTAGCATGTATCAGTACTTCATTTTTGTTGCCGAATAATATTCCATTGTATGGGCCTACCACATTTTATTTATCTATTCATCAGGTGATGGACATTTGGGTTGTTTCCACTTTTTGGCTATCGTAAATAATGCTGCTATGAACATTTGTGCACAGGTTTTTCTGTGAAAAAATGTTTTCATTTCTCTTGGATATATACCTAAGAGTGGGATTGCTGAGGCATAGAGAGGGTAACTCTGTGTTTAACTGGGAGTTCTCCTTTTGTCATGCTAGTTTCAACTCATCTGAATTCTGAGAGGTCTCAGAATCCAGTTGGCCTACCACTTTCTTATCCTTTAAAAAAGAGGGTAAAGGGGCCGAGCCCGTGGCGCACTTGGGAGAGTGTGGCGCTGGGAACGCAGCAGCGCTCCCACCACGGGTTCAGATCCTATATAGGGATGACCGGTGCGCTCACAGCGCTCACTGGCTGAGCGGGTGCGGCTGGTCTCAAAAAGGACCAAAAAAAGGGGGGGGGGTAAAGAAAAGAATTTTGATATTGACAGGAAAGTAATCACTAGGAGATAGGTAATCTAATCCTTCTGTGTCATAATTAACTCACTGAATGACACTAGCTATAAATTGAAGCTTTTATGACTGAACAACACTTCTCTCACCCAGTATATGAAGAACTGAATTTTGGAGAATGGTACCATTTCTGTTGTAGATGCACTGATTTAGAGGGTTTTGGTTGTTGTTACTAGGAGAAAACTACAGAGGTCAGTAAAGTACACTAGAGTACATATAGCCTTTTTTTCCTCCAAGGTTGATTTTCACCTCTGAGAATTGTTCTCTGAATTGTCTGAAACTCTTTTGGGGCTCTTATAAATTCAGAATTTCTAAATTCATACTTCTTTATCTTCCAAGGACTGTACTGTGCCATTTTTATTGACATAAGCTGCTGAGTAATAATGATAAAAACAAGCACTAAATATGTGTCAGGCACTGTTGTAAAGTTAATTTAAAATGAATTAGGCAGGCCCGTGGCTCACTCGGTAGAGTGCGGTGCTGATAACACCAAGGCCACGGGTTCGGATCCCATATAGGGATGGCCGGTTTGCTCACTGGCTGAGCGTGGTGCTGACAACACCAAGTCAAGGGTTGAGATCCCCTTACCGGTCATCTTTAAAAA
>NW_007726327.1:331984-338421 GCF_000696425.1 Galeopterus variegatus
AAAGATGACCGGTAAGGGGATCTTAACCCTTGACTTGGTGTTGTCAGCACCACGCTCACCCAGTGAGCAACTGGCCATCCCTATATGGGATCCGAACCCATGGCCTTGGTGTTATTAGCACCGCACTCTCCCGAGTGAACCACGGGCCAGCCCCTAACTGGAAGTTTAGTGTGTTCAAGTGTATTTGTTCAGGCTTCAAATCCAAGAAGTCCGATCAAGAGTCCGTGCTCTGGGGCGGGCCCGTGGCTCACTCGGGAGAGTGTGGTGCTGATAACACCAAGGACACGGGTTCGGATCCCATATAGGGGTGGCCGTTTTGCTCACTGGGTGAGCGTGGTGCTGACAACACCAAGTCAAGGGTTAAGATCCCCTTACCGGTCATCTTTAAAAAAAAAAAAGAGTCCATGCTCTGAACCACTTCCCTTTACTGCCTCTCAAGTACTATGCAAATGTAAGATGGTATTATCACTATTGCTGTTAGTTGTAACTAAAGCTTTTGTTTATACAGATAGTAATTAGACTTCTCAGCTCCTACCCCTAGAGTAAATATAAATGTTTTAAGGGGCTGAGAAATGGAAAGAAAACCCCAAACCTAGCTAACGATTGGGATTCTACTTATGGCCAAGAGTTCCATCCATCTCCATGCATCATATGTGACTAACTTTCATTAATGGAGGAATTAGGGGATTTGTTTTAAGTTAATCATAATTGAGGCTATAATACTTCACTGTTGGTTTGGTTCTTTAGTTCTTTCTCCACCCCACCTTCCCATCATGTCCTTGTGGCTAAGATACATGGCAAAGTTAGTTAAAATAATATTTTTTAATTTTGTAACAATTAGAGGGGTTCTAGGACCATGTGGGATCTGTATTGGGAATCTCTGTTTGGTTCTAGGTTTTCTCTGCTTGCTTTGGGAAGAAAAGTAGGGTATAGTACTGAAGTTGCTTTGCCTTTAAAAATAAACTTAGGAGTAAAATTTATGGAATATTTGAGTATTCTATATGGTTTTGACAGTTTCAGTTAATGGGAATTGAGTTACAGGGAATTAAAAGATTCTGGAGAGATCTGACTGGTTATTCCTTCATTCTACAGTTGGCTGAAATAACTGGTGGCCATGCAGGAGAAATACCCAAGTGAGAGAATCTCTCACAACACTTCACCAGGTGAGTAGTCAAAGTTTTCTAGGTTAAATTCTGATCTTTGATCTGTTATTTTTACATTCTTTAAGGGAAATACTGAGCAAACAAGCATTCACTGAAATTCTGGTACTGAAAAAAACAAAAATAACATGGGGCTACATTGAATAAAAACAGGTGTCTCTGAGGGAACAATTATTTATCTCTGGTCCCACAAGGCTTTCAACAAGGCACGTGATTTTGAGGGAGGACACATAAAGGATTGGAACAGAATGACTTGGAACATAGTTCCATTTGAAATGAGAAAAACACAACATAAATTACTACGTCCTGTGTTGTCTTTGCAGTCCTCTGTGTGGGTCAGTCATCTGCTACCCCAAAAAGATCAGAATTATTCTTCACTGCCAACAGTCTCTGTTGAGTTGTCACTAGAGACTCAGGAATATATCTTTAGAATGGATTAGCAAGATTTTGAAAGCTCGGTAGATATACTAAGTAGATATATTAAGTATATATATTAAACATATGTAAATATATACTTGTATATACACTGAGTGGGCATATTAATTAGATATGGTATATTTCAAATAGGAAGTAGCATTTTAGAAAAATGACTTTTTGAATTCTGGGGTATTTATAAAGAAAAGGTCACATTTTATTAAACTAAGGGTATGTTTTGTTTTATTTAACTTTAAAATCCCATGGTGCCTTACTCATGGGAGACATTTGGTAGATATTTGGTGTATTCTTCTAGACATGCTGCCTTGCATACAGTAGGCATTATTATAAGCATTGGTTGAATCAGTTTGATTCATTCAGCAAATATTTGTTGAACATCTGCTGCGTGCCATTCACTGTCTTAGGATTGTACAGTTTCTTATAATTATGTATGTAATGCAAATTTTTTGGATGTAGTAATTCCTAACAAAGCTCACTGCCTTTTTGATGGCTTTTTCTTTCTTTTTTTTTTTTAAAGATGACTGGTAAGGGGACCTTAACCCTTGGCTTGGTGTTGTCAGCACAACACTCAGCCAGTGAGCCAACCAGCCATCACTATATAGGATCTGAACCCGTGGCCTTGGTGTTATCAGCACTGCACTCTCCCAAGTGAGCCACGGGCTGGCCCCGGCTTTTTCTCTTTTTAATAGTATCTCATTCAGATTAATGATGGTCTTAATATTTGATAAAGATGCTGCTGGTAGGACATGTGATATCTCACCAAAAAATTCAGGTTTCAAACTTGGATTTTAAAATAAGAATAAGATTCTACAAATATACCAAAACATTTTCTTTCTTTTTTTTTTTTTTCAAAGATGACTGGTAAGTGGATCTTAACCCTTGACTTGGTGTTGTCAGCACCACGCTCTCCCAAGTGAGCTAACCGGCCATCCCTGTATAGGGATCCAAACCCGTGGCCGTGGTGTTATCAGCACCACACTCTCCCAAATGAGCCACAGTCCGGCCCTCATGACTTCCCTTTTTTATTTAAAGATGACCGGTAAGGGGATCTTAACCCCTGACTTGGTGTTGTCAGCACCACGCTCTCCCAAGTGAGCTAACCGGCCATCCCTATATAGGGATCCGAACCTGTGGCCTTGGTGTTATCAGCACCGCACTCTCCCAAATGAGCCATGGGCAGCCCATACCAAAAGATATTTTTACTGTAACAAATGTCTTTTTAGATTAGGGATATGAAGCCAGTAGATGGAAAAATACTGGTGATGAAGTATGCAGATTAATAGTAGTAACAGGGAGTGGTCTTCAGTAGGAGGCCAGGAACGTGGTAATAGAGGCCCTCAATCTTAACTCTTTCAAAAGGCCTGGCAAATTGTACACTGACTAGAGAGATAAAGCCATATAGACTCACCAAGAGGTCAAATTTCCTTGCTTCTGGCTACAGTTACACCAACTTAGTATAGTAATGTTGGCTAATTTCATGCTGCTCAGAAGCTCTGGTTGTTGTCTATATCTTCTATTAAAAACTATTACAGATTACTGAGTGTATATAGATTGGGGAAATTCTTTCACATCAGGCAGTCCACTGTGACCCAAAGACTAGGAGGAGTCGTTGGGGAAAATTAGGGTTGCCTTCAATAGCAAGCAGAAGAAAAGGTAGCAAAAAAGGAGCAAAAGTAGAAGAAAGTAGGTTAAAAAGATGGGAGAAGGGCCGAGCCCGCGGCGCACTAGGGAGAGTGTGGCACTGGGAGCGCAGCGATGCTCCCGCTGCGGGTTTGGATCCTATATAGGAATGGCCGGTGCGCTCACTGGCTGAGTGTGGTTACCGGTCACGAAAAAGACAAAAAAAAAAAAAAAAAAAGATGGGAGAAGCACTAAATTTGGAAGAAAGGAATAAGGTAATTTGTGTTTAAATATTATTTACCTCCCATTGGATCAAAGAGACTGTAGAACCATACTTAATGATGTCAACTCTAACACGCTTAAGTTAAATGGGGGATAAGTAGCTGCCATTACTTTTTTTCTTCTTGTTTACATGGATTATCAGACACACCTTAGACAAATTATAGTGGTTTTTAAGAAATAATTTAAATTTAAATCTTTGCTAGTATGTTAGTAAGTCATATATTTATAAAACACTTCCTACCTACCATCCCCCAAATAGCAAGCTTTAAAAAGTCAGATAAATTTCATCAGTCTTTTTTGTTTTTGTCTTACCTGCTTAGAAAATTTAGTGGTTTCTTTGTGTTGCCCTCAAGATAAAGTCTTAAGCTTTTCAGATTGACTTTCAAAACTCCCCTTGATCTATATTCACCTGTTGAGGGTACTTTGGTTCAGCGAAGTAGTGATTTTCAACAGAGGACTGGGCTGCCTGTTGCATTAGGGAACAGTTAAAAATACTCTATGGGGTATTTTCTGGTTTCACAGTGATGGTAGGATTGGATGAGGGTTGCTACTGGCATTTAGTGGGTTGGGACCAGGGATGCTAAACCATTCTGTGATATATAGACTACACGTTGAAGAATGTCATGCCCAGAATACCAAGAGCACCATTGAAAAACTCTAAGAAGAAAGAATGTGGGTGTTGGAATCAGAAAGACCTGGATTCAAATCTCAGCCCTCCCCTCTGTAAAATAGGGATGATAATTTTTGGTAAGTACATAGGCAAGATTATGTTTGTAAAGTGCTGTGGACTCAAGGTTTCAATAAATGGTAGCTGCTGTTTAATATGATTGCTTTCTGTCCCGGTACACCTGGATTCTTGGTAGGTTTTATTTCTGTCTTGAATGTTCTTACCTCTCATGATATTTCCACTTAAAATCAACTAGTTCAGAGTAGCAGAAATAGGCACTGGGGAGAGAAAGGGGTGGAGTGCTGCTATTCTTTCATAGGCTTAAGTGATTTTTTAAAAATAGTCTGATGGGTTTACATCAGCTGGTTCATAGTAAAGGTGGGAAATGCTACTTGTTTCAGGTTCCAGTGTGATTCAGAAGGGCAGTTCTCTGGGGACTGAATGGCAGACACCAGTTATCTCAGAGGCCTATCGAAGCCGCTTCAGCCGCTGTTCAAGTGTAGCTGACAGTGGGGACACAGCCATTGGGACATCGTGCTCAGACATTGCAGAGGGTAAGTTTCGATTAATGATTTGATTACCAATATTTGTTCTCATTTTCAGATTGTATTCTAGGTGTGTTGTCATTTCCAGTATATTTATAAGGTCAGTCTGTTCCGTCAGAGAGTCCGCTTAATTCTTCTTACCCTGTGCTTCTCACATCTGGTCCCTTCATCTCAATTTCTACTGTTTATCCTATCTGAAACAACCTACTAGGTTTCTTGGCCTCCCATCTTTCCCTCTGCTGCCAGATTAATCTTGCTAAAGGCCTGATTTCATAGTTTCCCTTTCCTGCAAATCCTCAATCTTTCTCATTACTTGGAAGATAAAGTTCAGAGGCCTTAGCTCTTTTGTGATCTGGTCTTACCCCACCCATTCAACCATTCAAGCTTTTTTTTTTTTTTTTTTTTTTTCCAGCTGGCCGGTATAGGGATTGAACCCTGGATCTTAGTGTTATTAGCACCATGCTCTAACCAACTGAGCTAACCAGCTAGCCTCAATCATATTTCTTGCTGTCATCAGGTCTGTTATTTTACTATGCTATGAAAGTACAGGCCTGTTTTGCTGTTTTTTGATGCCTGGGTGCTTTTATTTTTCTTCTTTAATCTGGGCCCATTTGTGCTATTTCCACCTCCTTTCACCCTTCCTAGCTAGGCTGATCTTACTTACTATTCAAGATCTAGCAAAGTGTCCCACAAGGCTTTTCCCATCCCTTTCACCCATTACTGTTCTCTTTCCTCTTAGCAATCTTGTACATTTATTATCTCTGCCACTTGTTTTTGCACTTAAATTAACAACTGCCAGGAAGTACTTTACAAGCGTATTTTGTTTTTCCCTTTAGAAAGTGAGTTCCTGGGCCGGCCCGGTGGCGCACTGCAGAGTGCGCCGCTTGGGAGCACGGCGGCGCTCCCTCCGAGGGTTCAGATCCCATGTGGAGACCGGTTCCCACTCACTGGCTGAGTGCGGTGCGGGCGCAACACTGAGGGTTGCGATCCCGTTACCGGTCAGTAAAAAAGACAAAAAGGAAAAAAAAAAAAAGTGAGTTCCTGGAGGGTAGAAGACCTAATGAAAATAATTAAAATTTACTGTATGGTTTGTGATAGGTAAAATGCTAATTTTTTCTATATTATTTCGTTAGTGTCCTTAAGGACCCTATGAAATATTTTATTATTTCCATTTTACAGATGAGAAAGCTGAATTTCAAAGTGATTGGATGAGTTGATTAAAGTCACAGGAGTAGTCACTTTGGTACTTTATCAGATACTGTCATTTAAAAACAGATCTACTCCATAGCCACTAGGATGGCTGTAATCACAACAATAACAACAAGTGTTGTGGAGAATGTAGAGAAATTGGAACCTTCATACATTGCTTGGTGGGATTGTAAAAATATTGCAGCTGCTTTGGAAAACAGTTTGGCAGTTCCTCAAAAGGTTAAACAGAGTTACCTTATGACCCAGTAATTCTCCTAGGCATATACGCAAGAGAAATGAAAACGTACATCCACACAGAAACTTACACACAAATGTCCATAGCAGCATTTTTTTTTCTAAAAAGATGACCAGTAAGGGGATCTTAACTCTTGACTTGGTGTTGTTAGCACCACGCTCACCCAGTGAGCAACCGGCCATCCCTATATGGGATCCGAACCCGTGGCCTTGGTGTTATCAGCACCACACTCTCCCAAGTGAGCCACAGTCTGGCCCAAAAATACCTTTCTTTTTTTTTTTTTT
>NW_007726327.1:339391-364851 GCF_000696425.1 Galeopterus variegatus
CGGGCAGCCCTATCTAGGATCTGATCCCGCGGCGGGAGTGCTGTTGCGCTCCCAGCACCGCACTCTCCCGAGTGCGCCATGGGCTCGGCCCTAGCATTTTTCATAATAGCCCAAAAGTGGAAACAACCCAAATGTCCACAACTGATGAGCAGATTAGTAAAATGTGGTATATATATGCAGTACAGTAGAATTTTTTTTTTTTTTTTTTTTTTTAAAGATGACCAGTAAGGGGATCCCAACCGTTGACTTGGTGTTGTCAGCACTATGTTCACCCAGTAAGCCAACCTGCCGTCCCTATATGGGATCCGAACCCATGGCCTTGGTGTTATCAGCATCACACTTTCCTGAGTAAGCCATGGGTCGGCCCCATACAGTAGAATATTATTCAGAAAGAAGAAAAAAATAGAAGTAATGGTACATGCTACCAAATGGATGAAGCTTAGAAACATTATACTAAGTAAAAAAAGCCACACACAGAAGGCCACATATTGCATGATTCCATTTACATGAAATGTCCAGAGTAAGCAAATCTACAGAGACAGAACATAAATTAGTCGTTTCCTAGGGCTGGGGAATTTGAGAGAAATGGAGTGTGACTGCCACAGGATAAGAGATTTCTTTTTGGAGTGATAAAACTATTCTAAAATTGATGTAGTGGTGGTTACACAACTCTAAATATACTGAAAACCATTGAATTGTACACTTCAAGTGGGTGAATTGTATAGTATGTGAATTTTATCTCAATAAAATTGTTTTTAAAAGAAGAACAGAGGGGCCGAGCGCGTGGCGCACTCGGGAGAGTGCAGCGCTGGGAGCGCAGCAGCGCTCCCGCCGCAGGTTCGGATCCTATATAGGGATGACCGGTGTGCTCACAGCACTCACTGGCTGAGTGCAGTGCAGCTGGTCTCAAAAAGGACAAAAAAAAAAAAGAACAGAGGCTGGCCTTTATTCTTGGTTAGAACACAGTGATATAACACCTAGGTCAAGGGTTCAGATCCCCATACAGGCCAGCAACCAAAAAAAAATTTTTTTTTAAGGAATAGAAATGTTTAGAAAAAATAAGAGGAATGAAAAGGGGAAAAAAACCCAAAAAACCCACATCTGCTATCACTGACTCCTAGATACCTAGCATTAATTTTAATAGTTTGACTGCTGTGTGTATATGGAAACTATGGTCAGTAAATATGAGGGTAAAAAGTTCATGGTAAAATAGAATTAAAAGATAATATAAATCTTTACACGAACTTTTTTTTTTTTTTTTTTTTTAAAGATGACTGGTAAGAGGATCTTAACCCTTGACTTGGTGTTGTCAGCACCACGCTCTCCCAAGTGAGCCATGGGCAGGCCCACTTTCCATGAACTGTTTGAAGTACCCTTGTGTTGAGAATTGAATCATAGATTTTGAGGTAGACTGGACTTTTTTTTTTTTTTTTTTTTTTTTTTTTTTTNGGGAGCGCCGCCACGCTCCCAAGCGGCGCACTGTAGCAGTGCGCCACCGGGCCAGCCCGTAGACTGGACTTTAAAAGTCACTTAATCAAGCTTCTTTTTGCTGGTGAATAACAAAAATTCCCCAAGGGATTAATTAAGTAACTTGTATGACGTCACACAGCTGGTTACCAAATTCTGGTTTCCTAACTGTGTAGTATGCTTTCCATCACTTGTGTAATCAAAAATGTTACTGTCAATTTAATTTTGACTTGTTAAGGTTTTGCCTACATGTACAGTCATGGGACCTTTTCATTTTGACTAAATAATAGGTATTTTTTAAATCAAACAATGGTCTGTATTTTCCGCCTATTGAATTGACTGGCTGTATTTAATTCAGTCAGATTGTTTGTTACACAGATTGAGTGTGTGACTGTGTGTTTTTTTATTCCTTTGGGGAAATAATGTACATACTTCTATTCAGTGCATTCTTTTTAAGTTGTGATAGCCTTAAAATAGAGTGGCCAAAGCCATTGGTCTAGAAGTTTTTTTAAAGGAACCAAAGTGTCTTTTTCTGCCATGTTTGTTGCATACCATAATCTTTATCCTAATCTTAAGTCTTGCCCATTTTGTTCATGAATCTAAGTTGGAGCCTAGTTGACAAGAACCCTTGTGACTAATATAAAATGTAGTTCATTGTTGCATCTTTAAATTGAATAAGGCTGGCTTTTGATTCCACCCTTCAGTGGGCATTTTACCTTGGAAGATTCTCAAGGAAGAGGGTAGAGGTGGAGCTCAGAATGCTTTCAGCTCTTTGCTAAAGACTGAAATAGTTGCTGGCCTAATTCAAACTACTGTACCATACTTAATAAACCAGTACAGGATGTAGACCGATGTGGTCGAGATTTAGCATAGCAATAGCTAAATCTACCCTTATAATGAAAGGAGGGTTGCTAGAAAGAAATTTGTTTTTTGGAAGGAGCAAGAGAGTGTGGTTCGGGATAGGAAAGATTTAGAACTATATCCTTAAAATGGCAAAAATCCAGTGATTTGGGGATCTGTAGATCTCTCTAAATAAAAATCACATATCCCGTACACTAAATTTTGAATGCCTTTGAAAATTGTAGAATATAGTGGTCCTTTTGAAAATGAGTGTTGCAGTTTTGCTTCAAAGTATTCTAAAATACAAACCAGACTTAAGGTGTAACTTGAGATTTTTTCCTTCAGAATCATGCCATTTCCTTGATATAAACAGATAAACCCAATAGACAAATGAGAAATACTGACAAAAACTCACTTTAATTTTCTAGTTTCATGGTCATCTGTCACTCACAGATGGACTATGAACACTAGAAAATTAGAAAAACCACATTCTCCTGGGTCAGTTGGTGCTTTTCTTCTTGGCTTTGGTTTTGGCATTATTTTGGGGGTTATGGGCTCGGAACTGAATTTAGTGAATCTTGAAAGAGTATGGGGCTGTAGATGGAGAATGGAAGAAGCTATTACAAAGTTCAGCATGGTAGTCCCTCGTATGCCACAACCTCACTGTCTTCTGCTCCATAATTAACTATGGGAGTAGGGACCTTGGTGAGAGCTGATATTGTGGTGTTATTATGGAGGATTTCAAGTAGATTTCTTACTAGTATTGGAAGTTTCCATCATCACCAGTCTGCCTTAACCTTAATGACTTGCCCTGTATGTAAGACGTGGAACGTCAAAACAACTCTGTCCTTTAACTAAGAATTTTTCTTCTTTCTTGGTCCAGAGAAGCTGATGCATGTTATCAGAAATTATTCAGGTTTTTGTTTTTTTGGTATGGCCTTTTATATATTTCCAAGTCATCTAAGTGTAGGAAATTAGATACTCTGCATATATTATAAGAGATAATTTGGCTTATCCATTTTTTTCCTTTCAAATATTTATTTTTTCCTCCTGTGTAACTGAAACATTGTACCCTTTGACAAACATCTCTGCATCCCCTCCCCCACTGCCCAGCTTCTGGTAACTGCCATCTGGTAACTCTGCTTCTATGTGTTTGATTTTTTAAGCTTCCACATATAAATAAGAACGTGTGATATTGTTCTCTCTGCGCCTGGCTTGTTTTACTCAACATAATTGTCCTTCAGGTTCATCCATGTTGTTGCAAGTGACATAATTTCCTTCTTTTTTGAGGTTGAATAGTATTCCATTATGTGTATATGACACATTTTCTTTATCCATAGGTTGATGGACACTTAGGTTGATGACATAACTTGGCTATTGTGAATAATGCTACAAATAACATGGGAACGTAGATATCTCTTCTGCACACTGATTTCAACTCTTTGGGATATATAACCAGCGTGGGATTGCTAGATCATATGGGAACTCTCTTTTTTTTTTGGCAGCTGGCCAGTACAGGGATCTGAACTCTTGACCTTGGTGTTTGTTATAATACTATGCTTTAACTGACTGAGCTAACTGGCCAGCCCTATTTTTAGTTTTTTGAGAACCTCCATACTGTTTTCCATAATAGCAGTATTAATTTACATTCTCACCACCTTATACTAGGGTTTTCTTTTCTCCACATCCTTGCCAACCTTTATCTTCCATCTTTTTGATAATAGCCATTCTGACAGGTGTGAGGTGGCTTGCCCGTGTTTTAAAGAGGTGCTTCATGAGAAGATGATAGCTGATCTATACTCATATAATTCTGGGAAAGGTTATAGTATCTGTCCTCATTAACTGAATGTTCTCTGTGTTGGTTGGTGGAGGAAAAAGAGAAACAAATTGGTAGTCCCTCTTCTTTATGGTAGATGTGCTTGGTTTGGAAAAGAATACTGAACGTAAGAGTTGAAAAGGGAAGAAATTGGTATTCCTTGTCTCCTTATTTGGTTTTCTGCCTGCTGAAGGTAACAGGTATATTACCTCACATTTCTGTCTTATTGTTTGCTTGCAGCCAACTGCACTGGCATATTACCTCTGTGACCTGTAGTCCTCCACAGAGTACCACTTGAAAGTTGGAAAGAGGTAGAAATGTGAACCTTTTTCAGCAGGGCTAATCAGAGGGTTGTCTCCCAAGACAAGGAAGGAGCCAAAGGAAATATGAATCCAGTCTGAAGGAAAAGTTAAAAATCACATTTGGGGGCTGGTCAGTTAGCTCAGTTTGGTTAGAGCACAGTATTATTACATCAAGGTCAAGTGTTCAGATCACCGTACCACCTAGCTGCCAAAATAAAATCATAGTTGGGTACACACAAGGGGGCAAATGAAAGGCAAAATATAAAATATAGGATTTCAGTGTGTACCCACTCGAGAGTGCTCACTGTCCTAGTGTGAAACCTGAGAGTTACTAAGAATAACTTCACATATCCAGGCAGTCAGGTCTGGGGTGTGGGAGAGAGAACAGAATCCTGACTCAAATGCTATACTCCCCGCCCTGGATACTGAGCAGGACTGTATAGTTCACTTTATTCTTCAGATAGTTTAGATTCATTGCTCAACATCACGGGGGAGCTTCTGGAGGACGCAGAAGATTCTGGCAACCTGTTGAAATGATATTTTTATTAGATTGGATTCTAGCTTAGAGTTGCTCAGCTTCCAGAAGAGTAAGGACCTAATCCATATCCCTTAAGTAAGTGATTTTTTTTTTTTTTTTTAAGTTTAGTTTTTAGCTTTGTTGACTGGCAAGATTTTGGGGGGGGGCGCGGCTGTCCAGTACGGAGATTCAAACCCTCAACCTTGGTGTTATAACACCGTGCTCTAACCAACTGAGTTAACCAGACCGCCCCGAAGAGTTTTTATTCAAGTACAAAGGACAGAATGTAAGTTAAAAGTTGAAGCTATTGTTGCCTTTTGTTGGTTTACCTTGTGAATGGCTTTTGAGATCCTGGAACACACATCTCCCGGTTAGGTTTCCATGTCTTTCTGCCTGATACTTTTGATGATAGTGCTCTCTCTGGTCTCAGGACAGGCAGAGAACATCTGGCATAGCGGTCAAACTCAAGAAAGCTTGCTCCTTCTATTTTGACTTATGGAAGACTATTCTCTCCGCAGATTTTTGCAGCTCAAGTGGCAGCCCTTCTTTCCAGCCCATCAAAAGCCACGTAACCATTCCAACAGCCCATGTGATGCCTTCTACTTTAGGGACCTCTCCTGCCAAGCCAAATTCTATACCTGCTGGACCTTCTTCATCCAAACTCCCTTTGTCAGTGTTGGCTGAAAGTGTGGGGATGACAAGAAATGGAGACCTCAGTGCGATGAAACGTTCTCCAGGCCTGTCTAGAGATCTTATGTATCTCTGTGGTACTACTGGAGAAAATGGAATTGAGCAGTCCTGGTTTCCAGCAGTAGGCCATGAAAGAGAGGAAGAAATGAGGAAGTTTGATATTCCTAATATGGAATGTACCCTGAATCATTCGGCAATGATGGAGACTCTTTATTCAGATCCCCACTATCGAGTCCACTTCCACAATCCAAGAACTGACACAAACAAGGAGTTGTACAAAGTGTTGCCTGAGGCCAAGAAGGCACCAGGCAGTGGGGCAGTATTTGAGCGGAATGGACCACACCCTAGCAGTTTCCCTTTGGGACTCCAGCCTGCTCCTGGTCTTTCCAAGCCTCTACCCTCTCAGGTGTGGCAGCCGAGTCCTGACCCTTGGCATCCCCATGAGCAATCTTGTGAACTCAGCACTTGTCGGCAGCAGCTGGAATTAATCCGTTTACAGATGGAGCAAATGCAGGTAGAGCCCCTTCTTTCCTCGGATTTTGCAGGTTCTGTGAGGTTCTTAGAACTGTATGGCTTTTGTCCTGTAAGTTTTATATACACACACACGTATGTATACGTGTATATATGTATGTATGTATGGGTTTGTTTTTTGGGGTTTTGGGGGGATTTTTTTGGTGACTGGCCAGTGTGGGGATCTGAGCCCTTGACATTGGTGTTATAACACTGTACTCTAACCAAGTGAGATAAGTTTTGACTTTAAAGAAAAAACATTTGTAGGGCCGGCCGTGGCTCACTTGGGAGAGTGTGGTACTGATAACACCAAGGCCGCGGGTTCGGATCCCATATAGGGATGGCCGGTTGGCTCACTGGGTGAGCGTGGTGCTGACAACACCAAGTCAAGGGTTAAGATCCCCTTACCGGTCATCTTTTAAAAAATAAAAAGAATGGGTGCCATGTAAAGATACTGGTGTGCCATGCAAGTTCTCATCAGGGGCACCGCTGACAGAGGAGGCTATCAGCAGACAGCTGATGAGATGGTCAGTTTGTCCTGTGAATGTAGGTCAGCCTCTTTCCTCTCTCACCCCAGTGCTTCTTCAGCAGGTGCCCTTCACTAAGGCTTCCATGGTGTGATGTTAATTCTAGGTGCCAACTTGACTGGATTAAGGATTATCTAGAGAACTGGTAAAGGATTATTTCTGGGTGTGTCTGTGTGGGTGTTTCTGGGGGAGACTGGTGTGAGTCAGGGGACAGAGAGGGGAAGGACTGCAGTCCATGTGGGAGGGCACCATCCAGCCAGCTGGGGGAGCAGACAGAGCAAAGAGAGATAGGTCCTCTCTGTCTGGGAGCTGGGAAACATTCTCGCTCTCCTGCCCTTGGACATCATAGCTCCAGACCCTGCAGCTTTTGGACTCCAGGACTTACACCAGTGGCTCTTCAGTTTCCCAGGCCTTCAGCCTCACACTGAGAGCTACACCACTGGCTTCCCTGGTTCGGAGGCTTTTGGACTTGGACTGAGCCATGCTGCTGGCATCCCAAGGTCTCCATCTTGCAGATGACCTGTTGTGGGACTTCTCAGCCTCCATAATCATGTGAGCCAATTCCCCTAATAAATCCCTCCCCGCCTTATATATCTGTGAAGGTACTTCAAAAAGTTCATAGAAAGATTCATATTACATTTTAATTCTATTTTTCCATGAACTTTTTGAAGTGCCCTCAAATATCTATATCCTATTAGTTCTGTCTCTCTGGAGAACCCTAATACATATGGATATTATCACCATTGAGTTCTTAAACTGCTAAATACTAGCCATGACCAACACCGAATTCCTGATGTTGCACCTTCCACGGGGGGATGGACCAGACAGCCACCTGGAGGCAGGAAGCTGGCAATTTGTTCTCTTATGAGTGAAGTTCTATTCCAGATACAGACTTGCTTTCCCTACTTGCACTGCTTCTGCCAGTACCACTGTTTGATGATTTTCAAAATGCCCTATTTGTTGTCATGGCAGCCCACACAACATCATCTCCAACCAAGGAACTCATGATAGCAAAACGCATGTGACAATGAGTTCATGCCCATAGAATTCACTAGTCTTACACTGTGCCCATCGTTCAGTTACAGCTGTGTGAGTGCATAACTGGGGAAAGCTCAGTTATGGCACCAATTGTAGGACAGAACCCTGCAAGGCTGGGGTGCTGTCCCAGAGGATGTGGTAGATGCCCTAAACCAATGGCCAACACATGGTGCCTTTTCTCCCACAGCTAGAAATACAGATCCTGTTCATTGACAGAGTATCCCTGGAGACTCTAGTTTAATTGCTCTGAGATGTAGCTTGGAGAGGAGATGTTGGAGATTAGGGAGGAGAAGGCAGGAAACAATCATTCATGTGCATGGAAGAGCAAAAAGGACTCGGGTGGAGGCGGGAATGGCCTCTCTATTTCACCATATCACCCTCTTACAGAATGTTTGTTTCCCCCTCCATAGCCTTGGGCTTGGTGGGTTTGGAGGTCCTTGTGCAAAAAGAGGGAACACTTTCCCCAGAAAACACAACCTTTCTTTGTTGCTGTTGTTACTGTTGCATGCATCAGTAATTCATTCCTTCTTACTGCTGAATAGTATTGCCCACGTGAGCCACGGTTTGTCCATTCACCTGCCAGTGGACATCTGGGCTGGGAAAACACATTCTGTTTCTCTACACTTGCACAACACAGGACCAGATGTGGGTGGGGTTTTCCCCACATACAAACTCTCTGAACAACAGCTGAGTGTCCTATGATTCGGTTCCAGTCTGACACTAGCCACCTGGATATAGTCCCACAAGACCACCCCCACTTCAGGTGCTAATCAAAAGTCTCAGGTTGTCGGGCTGGCCCGGTGGCGCACTGGAGAGTGCGCGCTTGGGAGCACGGTAGCACTCCCGCCGAGGGTTCGGATCCCGTGTGGAGACCGGTTCCCGCTCACTGGCTGAGCGCGGTGCGGGCACAACACTGAGGGTTGCGATCCCGTTGCCAGTCCCCGGTACGGGCGCGACACCGAGGGTTGCGATCCCATTACCGGTCAGTAAGAAAGACAAAAGGAAAAAAAAAAAGTCTCAGGTTGCCGGTACGGGCGCGACACCGAGGGTTGCGATCCCATTACCGGTCAGTAAAAAAGACAAAAGGAAAAAAAAAAAGTCTCAGGTTATGACCTGTGCTTCTGACCGACTGGCTATAAATCAGGGTTCCCACATACCCCCTTTCTGGGTTGGGTAGTTTGCTACGACGTCTCACAGAACTCAGGGAAGTACTTTACCTACATTTACCAGTTTATTGTAAAGGATACATACAGATGAACAGCCGGATGAAGAGGTGCGTGGGGCCAGGTATGGGAGGGGGTTGTGAGGAGCTTCCAGGTCCCCTCTGGGCACACACCCTCCCAACACTCCACGTGTTCAGCAACCTGAAAACTCATCAAATATCATTGTTCACAGCTTTTGCAGAGCTTGATCTCAGCCCCCTTTCTTGGAGATTGGTGGGTGGGGCTGACAGTTCCAACCCTCTAATCCCCTAATTACTTGGTCTTTCTGGTGACTGGCCCCATCCTGAGGCTTTCTAAGGGCCCCACCCTAAGTCGCCTCATTAGCATAAGCTCAGGTGTTATGAAAGGAGATCATTGTGAATAACAAAAGGCACTCCTAAGGAAAGCCCAAGGGTTTTATGGTTCTGTGACAGGAACCTGGGACAAAGACAAAATGTATTTCTTACTGTACCACAGGGTTGTTTCCAGTTTTTATATAAATGCTATGAGCATTTTTACACAAGTCTTTGTAAACATCTCTTTGTTTTCATCTCTCTTGGGTAAAGAGCTAAGAGTAGAATGGCTGGGTCACAGGGTGGGTGTATGTTAAGAAACTGCCCAGATGTTTTCCAAAGGGATTGCACCATTCTGTACTCCACCAGCAGTGTGTGAGTTTCCATTTGCTCTGAATCCTTACCATCATGTGGCTTGGTCAGTCTTCTTGATTTGAGCCAGTGGGTTCTTTTTTTTTCCCCCCGTTTTTTTTTTGTCATGATAAAATACACATAACAAAATTTACCATCTTAATCATTTTTTAAGAGTGAATACCACCTTGATTTCATTCAATTGGGAGTTGAGCCCTCCTACTGGCCAGTCTGGGCTTCTTGTGATGCTGAATCTACAGGCATCAAAGGGGTTCACTATGGGTCAGGTTGACTAATCCCAATTACTGAGGAAACTGACTGCTGCAACAGAACAGGGGTAGGAGGACTATTTCTGGACCAGAGGACTTGCTGGGGCACCTCATAGTTCTCCCACATCCAGTAACAATGGTCAGTGGGACACTGTGGTGACCTCATAAAGATAGTACTGCTGAGAACTTGCATCTTCCGGGAATGAAGATTTGCACCACCCCAAGAAGTAAGTCAAACCAGAGCAATGGGAACGCTGCCCAGAGGGTCAGGGAAGGAAGCCCAAGTAACAGCTTACGTCTGGTGACCAGCCACCATTGGCCTTTTCTTCTCTACTTTTTTCTTGTTACTTTAAGTGAAGAGCAGCACTGGTCACCAACGTTATTCTTTTGGTTTCTATTGGAATATGACTGAACTGACATCACCCCACTCCAATGCAATGGCTGATGGGACTTTGTGTTTCCCCTGGGTGGTGCCATGGGGTTTATTACTCCAAGCAAAGCACAGAAACTGTCTTTGCCCCTCCTGATTCACTCTGATTCACTCGCCATTCATCTCCCCCCTGCTTTGTGCTCCCAGGGGCTGACCTCTATAGACCACATCATCCAGCCTCTCTTATTCTCTGGCTTCCCATTGGACTTGGCCAATGGAGGCAGCAGCAGAAGATTGGAGGTCTGGAGGAAAGGTAGGTCAGGGGATTTATGTGATTTTGGCAGTAGCTGTATGACCCTGCAGTCCCTTTTGGACAGACCCTCTTCCATGGCCTTGACCCCCACTGGTTCTGACAGCACATCCCCTCTCCTTGCCCCTTGGTCTCCCTTCAGTGCTAGTGTCCAGGCACCTTGACGTCACTGTTGATTCCTTTAGCACTGCCAGCATCCCACTCATCAAGAGGCCATTTGATGGAGTTTGGATGTGTTATCCCCTCCAAAACTCATGTGGAAATTTGATCTCCAATGTGGCAGTGTTGGAAACTGATTGAGTCATGGGAGTGGATCCCTCATGAATGAATGAATGCTCTCCCTGGGGGAGGGGGGATTAATGAGTGAGTTCTTGCTCTATTAGTTCCTGCGACAGCTCGTTGCTTAAAAAGACCCTGGCACCTTCTATCTCTCTCTTGCTTCCTCTCCCATGTGATCTGCTTGTACCTGCCGCCTGCCTGCCACTTTCCACCATGAGTAGAAGCAGCCTGAGGCCCATGCCAGATGCAGCTGTCCCAGAATCGTAAGCCAAATAAACCTCTTTTCCTAAATTACCCAGTCTCAGGTATTCTGTTATAGCAACACAAAATGGACTAAAACACCATTTATTACCTTTCTTCAATGAAACTCTCTTTCTGGGCTGTATCCTTCCTACTGGGAGTCTCACTGATCCTGGGACCATTAAGTAATTCAGCTTTACTGAAACATTGCATTCAAGGTGGGAGGAAACAGTAAGAAACAAAGCTTTATAGGGTGGGTGACCAATTATGAGAAGCTTTGTACACTGCAATAATGTCAGCTGTATGTGGCATTGGATAAGTTACCTCTTCTTGCCTCAGTTTCATCACCTATAAAATAAGGATAATGATAAAACATACGTTTTAGACTGCCTGTGAAGATTAAACTAAAGTGTATGTGTAAAATACTTAAAACAGTGCCTGCCACAGCACGTAATCAACAAACGTTAGCTGATTATTGTTAGGGATGTCAAATCATTGCAAGGATTTAAGCAAGGATGTGACCAGGTCAGATTTGATAGTTCCAAAAGTTATTCCGGAGGAAATGTGGAGAAGGGATGGGGTTTGTCAGTGATCAAGTGGAAAGGAGTAAAGACAAAAGTCAGGAATACCAGCAAGGAGACTACTGCACCAGTCCTAGCAAAACTAAACAAACAACAAAATGATGAGGCTCACTCAAATGAGGAATTAAACTAAGAAAGAAAAAGACATGGAATACAAGAAACGAGAGTTCCAGCATAGTATCTGGGACCTACAGCTATTTCCATTTTGCTGAAGTGTGAAGTGCAAGGTGAGGGTAAGGGAAGAGCTGTCCCCACCCCAGCTCCACATCTCCATTGACTGCGGTCAAGAGAGAATTCCAAACCATTTTCCATAGGGGTTGCACCATTGTGCATTCCCACCAACAATGTAAGAGAGTTCCTTTTTCTCTGCAGCCATGCCAGCATTTATCTTTCGGTGTCTTTTGGATTTTTGCCATCCTAACTGGGGTGAGATGGTATCTCAGTGTGGTTTTGATTTGCATTTCCTGGATGCTGAGTGATGTTGAGCATTTTTTCATATGACTGTTGGCCTTTTGTATATCTTCTTTAGAGAAATGCCTGCTTAGCTCTTTTGCCCATTTTTTGATTGGGTTGCTTGTTTTTTTCTTGTAAAGTTGTTTGAGTTCCTTATATATTCTGGATATTAGTCCTTTGTCGGATGTGTATTTTGCAAATATTTTCTCCCACTCTGTTGGTTGTCTTTTAGCTCTGTTAATTGTTTCTTTTGCTGTGCAGAAGCTTTTTAGTTTGATATAGTCCCATTTGTTTATTTTTCCTTTGGTTGCCCGTGCTTTTGGGGTCATATTCATGAAGTCTGTGCCCAGCCCTATTTGCTGAAGGGTTTATCCTATGTTTTCACTTATTGGAGGGAGGGAGCTAAAGGTGAATGAATCAATTCACATACATACATACACACACACACACACACACACACTCTCACACACACACACACAAAACAAACAACAACAACAAAAAAAAAAAAACGGGGAGGGGAGAGGAAGATATAACAACCACAATTATTATTTTTTTTTTTGAAGTTGTTACAACAAGCAAATGGAGGGGACACACTTGGGTGGGAGGGGGGAGAGGGAGGAGGGAGGGAGGTTTCGGTGATGGGACATAATAATCAACTACATTGTATATTGACAAAATAAAAATAATTAAAAAAAAAAGAGAGAGAGAATCCTCCCAGCTCACTGTCACTCTCTCTGCCACCTCTCTCATCTTAATTCCTGATCATTTGGTCGTCCACATAGTAGATACTTCCAGAACCCTGGCCTCCCAGTTTCTTCGATTCCTCTCCTCCAACGATCCTGCCTCATTCTCCCTTAGTCCTCCATGTTCCTAGTCTTACCCTAGACCCTAGACCTGGCCATTCCCAGTGGCTGCAGCCTCCCCACACCTAAGTCATCCTCCCACACTGTCTCCTCTCCTCAGACTTCCCAAATCTTCCCCATCCTCCCTCTTAGGTGGTGCTTTTGTTCCCAATTTCACTGAGGAAATGGCAGCAGTCAGAAGAGGACGCGCACAAGCTCCCACAGCTGCACCTGCCACCTACCTGCTTCTGGCCCATATTCAGTCTCTTCTTTCTCTTCTCTGCCAGGTCATCCCAAGAGACTGATTTAATGGGTCTGGGGTGTGCCCTGGGCATGGTGATTTTTGAATGCCCCCCGGACGATTCTCCCACACACCCAAAGTTGGAACCTGCTGCTGCAGATGAATGACCCACGCTCCTGCCTCTTGCTTACTAAGGAGACTGTCACTGCTGTCGTCCTTTCCCTCCTACTGTCATCAACTTCTCCCTCTACCGGCTCTTTCTCATCAGCTTGCAAACATGCCATTAATTCCCCCATGTTAGAGAAACCTTTTCAAGCCCATTTCTCCCTCCCTGCTTTTCTCCCGTCCTACTTTTCTACTTCCCTTGACAACACAACTTCTCTAAGGGTGGCCTGTCCTTGCTGTCTGTAAGCCCTCTCCTCTCATTTGCTCTTCAGGAATCACAGACTCATCAACACTGTTATTATCAAGGTCACTGATGGCCTCCTCATTGCTACAGCTGATGGCCAGTCCTCAGTCTTTAACTTACTTGGCTCCAGGCGACATGTGACACAAGTGATCACTCCCTTTTCCCCAATGTTTCCTGTAGAACTGGTTTCCAGGAAGTTCTTCTGGTTTTCCTCCTAACTCCTGGGGGCTCCTTATCAGCTTTCTTTCCTGGCTTTTGCTTATATCCAGCCCCTTCGTGTTGAAATGCCGTGAGGTTCAGGTTGGACCTCTTCTCTTTTGATGTTCATTCCCTTGGTGAGCTCATCCAGTCTCATGGCATATAATACTATCTAAACGTTGACTGCTAAATGTATATTTCCAGTCTAAACTCCAGCCTCCTGCATCTAAATGCAACTTGACGTCTCTTGAATGTCTAATAAGCATCTCAAACTTATCCTCCCCACCTGCCCCATGTTCAGTAAATGGCAGCTCCATATTTCCAGCTGGGATCAGGCCAAATCCTCGGAACCATCCTACCTTCTGTCTTTCTCTCACATCCATGGCCAATCTGAAAGCAAATCCCATTGGTTCTACTTTTAAAATGCACTCAGATCCCAGCCATTTCTCACCATCTCTATTACTACCTTTTATTCAAACTATTGTCTACTCTGTGAGTGATGGCAATGGCTTCCTGCCGGGTCTCCCTGCTTTGGCCTTTACCGTCTACACTTAGCTGGACTGGTCCAGTTACATGTAGATCAGGTCATGTCAATCCTTGCTTAAAATCCTCCAGGGGGGGCCGGCCCCGTGGCTCACTCAGGAGAGTGCGGCGCTGTTAGTGCCGAGGCCACATGGTCCAGTTACATGTAGATCAGGTCATGTCAATCCTTGCTTAAAATCCTCCAGGGGGGGCCTGCCCCGTGGCTCACTCAGGAGAGTGCGGCGCTGTTAGTGCCGAGGCCACAGAGTTCAGATCCTATATAGGGATGGCCAGTGCGCTCACTGGCTGAGTGTGGTGCAGCAACACCGTGCCGAGGGTTACAATCCCCTTACCGGTCCAAAAGAAAAAAATCCTCCAGTGGCTTCCCATCTGATTCAGAGTAAAGAATAAAGTCCTTAACACAGTCTACAAGGCCTGCACCATCCCTTGTCTTCACCACCCCATACACACCAGGGCCATTTTCTCTCTGACTTTATAGCTCTGCAGCCCCATTGAGTTCCTCTAACATGCCAGGCCCTGAAAACCCAGTGACTTTGTATCTGGAGCCCCTCTCTCCCATATCAAACTTTTCAGCTCCCTTGCTTTATTTTTTGTAATTAATCTTTTTATTTGGGGATAATTGTAGATTCACAGTTATAAGAAATAATACAGCAAGATCCTGTGTACCTTTTATCCAGTTTTCCCCAATGGTAACATCTTGCAAAACTATAATATAATACCACAACCAGGATATTAACAATTCAGTTGTATTAATTTCCTGTGGCTGCTGAAACAAATTACCACAAACAGGGTGGCTAAAAACAATACAAATATATTCTCCTGTAGTTCTGGAAGTCAAAGTCCCTAAATTGGGGGAAAGAGGAACAGGTAAAGTGTCACAAAAATCAACTACAATGTATATTGAGAAGTTAAAATTTTTTTTTTCCTTTTTGTATTTTTTCATGACCGGTAACAGGATCGCAACCCTCGGTGTCACGCCCGCACCGTGACTGGCAACAGGATCGCAACCCTCGGTGTCGCGCCCGCACCGCGCTCAACCAGTGAGTGGACCGGTCTCTATATGGGATCCAACCCTCGGTGGGAGCGCCGCCGCGCTCCCAAACGCCGCACTCTACCAAGTGCGCCACCGGGCCGGCCCTAAAATTTTTTTTTTAAAGGAAATAAAATAAACAAAATCCCTAAATCAAGGTACATAAAGGCAGGGCTGTGTCTCTTCTGGAAGCTCTAGGGGAAAATCTATTCTTTGTCTTTTCCAGCTTCTGGTGGCTGATCCAACCGAACTTCCTGTGCTTCATATTCACATTGCCTTTTCGTGTGTGTGTGTGTGTGTGTGTGTGTGTGTGTGTGTGTGTGTGTGTGTGTGTGAGAGAGAGAGAGAGAGAGAGAAAGAGAGAGAGAGAGAGAGAAACCCTCCTCTTCCTCACTATTTGTTTTTATTTTTTGGTGGCTGGCTGGTACAGGGATACAAACCCTTGACCTTGGTGTTACCAACACCACGCTCTAACTAAGCAAGCTAACCAGCCAGCTCTCTCTGCCTCACTCTTATAAGGACACTTTTGATGGCATTTAGGGCCACCTGGATAATCCTAATCTCCTCTCTAGATCCTTAACTTAATTACATTTGCAAAGACCTTTTCTCCAGATAAGGTAACATTTCCAGGTTCTGGGCATTGGGATGTGGACGTATCTTCGGGAGCCGTGATCAGCCTGGCACCACCTTGGGACCTCATCCTGCTGTCCTTCACAGCCAGACCCCTCCCCTTCCATCTCCACCTTCTCCTCCACTCCTGCCAACCACTAATCTGTTCTCCATCTCTGTAAGTTTGCCATTTCAAGAACGTTATATAAATGGAATCGTGCAGTATGTCACATTTTGAGATTAGCTTTTTCCCCCCCCTCAGATTAGCTTTTTTCACACTTCTAATTAACTCAAAAAATTGAAATAATTTTTCACTTATTTTGAGGTTCCCCTGTGCAGTTGTGTGTGTCAACAGCTCGTTCCTTTTTATCGCTTAGTAGTATTCCATAGTGTAGATTACAACCATCAAAGGACGCTTGGGCTGTTTCTAGATTTTGGCTATTTTGGATAAAGCTGCTGTGAACATTTGTATGTAGGGTTTGGGTGAACACGAGTTTTCACTTCTCTGGGATAAATGCCCAAGACTGCAATTTCTGGGTTAAGTGCACATTTAGTTTTGTAAGAAACCGCCACACTGTTCTCCAAAGTGCTGCAGCAACATGCGCTTGCACCAGCGATGCACATGAGACCCAGTTTATCCACGTCCTCGCTGCGTCTGCTGTTTCTATTGCAGACATTCTGATATGTGTGTAGTGTAATAGTGACTTACTGGTACATTTTCTGTTGCTGACAACAGAATACCCCAAATTGGATAATTTATAAAGAAACAAAATTTATTTCTTATGGTTTTGGGAGCTAGGAAGTCCAAGGGCATGGCTCAGCATCTGGCGAGGGCCTTTGTCTTGGTGGGGACTCCCTATAGAGTCTAATGGGATGCAGGTATCACATAGCCAGGGCTGAGCAAGAGCACTTGTTAACATGCTCACCTGCTCGCTTGATAGAGCCACCAGTTTACACCCGCGATAACCCATTAATCCATTAATGGAGTAATCCATTCATAGGGACATGGCCCTTGGGATTTAATCACCTCCTAAAGACACCACCTTTCAAATACTATAGTCAAATTTCCCATCCTCTTCACACTGTTACAATGGGGATGAAGTTCCTACGTGAGTGTGGGGGGACATTCAAATGACAGCAGCCCCCGGTGCTGCACATGCTTTCATGGACTTACTGGCCATCTGTATGTCCTATTTGGTGAAGTGTCTGTTCATGACTTTTGCTTATTTTCTAATTTGATTATTTGTGGATTTCTTTTACACAGAGGGTTGCGATCCCGTTGCCGGTCCCGGTCCGGTACGGGCGTGACACTGAGGGTTGCGATCCGTTGCCGGACATGAAAAAAGACAAAAAGGAAAAAAAAAAAAAAAAGATGTGCACTATTTACTCCCTGTAATACACCACTTGACAACAACATTTTTTTTTTAAATTAAATTTTTTACTTTGAAATAATTGTAGTCCCACATGCAGTTGTAAGAAAGAAAAGAGATCAATCCTATGTGCATTTTACCCATTTTACTCAATGGTAACATGTTGCAAAAACTATAGTACAACAACTAACATATTGACATTAATACAGTTAGAATATACAATATTTCCATAACCTCAAGAATCTTTCATGTTACCATTTTATAGCCACATCCACTTCCCTTCTTTCACACTAGTCCTTAATCTCTGGCAACCATTAATCTACTCTTCACTGCTACAATTCTGTTATTTCAAGAATGTTATATAAATACAATCAAACAAAAATGTAACTATTGGGATTGCCTTTTGCACTCAGCATAATTCTCTGGAGATTCACTCAGGTTGTTACATGTATTGATAGTTTATTCTTTTTTTGATTGCTGACTAATATTCCACAGTATGGATATACCAGTTTCTTTACCATTCATCCACGATATTCCTCACCTCATACATTTGTAATTTCTTTGTGATACCAGTCTTTTGTCAGATATCTAGCTTACAAATATTTTCTCCCATTTGTAGCTTGTTTTTCATCCCCTTAGCAAGGTCTTTCTCAGAGAAAAGTTATTAAATTCAATGAAGTCTAATTTATCAAAGTTTCCTTTTATGGGTTGTGCTTTTGATGTCAAGTTTAAGAATTCTTTACCTACCCCTAGAATGCAAAGATTTTCTCTTTTTTTCCTAAGAGTTTCATGGTTTTATCTTTTGCATTTAAGTCTGTGATCCACTTTGAGTTATTTTTAGGTAAGGTATGACAGTTAGGTGTTTTGTTTTGTTTTGCCCCGAGGGTTGCGATCCCGTTGCCGGTCACGAAAAAAGACAAAAAGGAAAAAAAAAAAAAACTTTCCATTTTAAGGAGGGTTGCGATCCGTTGCCGGTCACGAAAAAAGACAAAAAGGAAAAAAAAAAAAACTTTCCATTTTAAGGGGCCGGCCCATGGCTCACTCGGGAGAGTGCAGTGCTGATAACACCAAGGCCCAGGGTTCGGATCCCATATAGGGATGGCCGGTTTGCTCACTGGCTGAGCGTGGTGCTGACAACACCAAGTCAAGGGTTAAGATCCCCTTACCGGTCATCTTTTAAAAAAAAAAAAAAAAAAAAAAAACATGGGGTAGAGTGATTCCTCCCACTTTATTCTTTTATTTCAAAAATGTGTTAGGTATTCTAGTTCCTCTCCTTTTTATATAACTTTCAGAATAAGCTTCTCTTTACCTACAGAAACACTAGATAGGAACTGAGTTAAACTTTTATGTCAACTTTGGGAGAACTGACATGTTTACTATTTTGAATCTTCCAGACCATCAACTTGCTATGTCTCCCCATTTATTTAGGTTTTCTTTGACTTCTTTCATCAGTGTTGTGTAGTTTTCAGCAAATTAGACCTGTAAATTTTCTGTCAGGTTTGCACCATTTCCATTTTATTGAGCAATTGTAAATGGTATTGTATTTTCAGTTTCAGTGTCCACTTGGTCATTGTTGGTATATAGAAATAAAATTGATTTTTTTGTGCTTTTATATCCCACGGGCTTGCTGAGCTGAGTTCTAGGAAGTTTTTAGTAGATATATTGGGATTTTTCTATATAGACCATCATGTCATTTGCAAATAGGGATACTTGTATTTCTTCTTTATGATCTCTGTCTATTATTTCTTTTTCTTGCCTTGTTGCACTGGCTAGAACTTCCAGCAATATGTTGAATAAGAGTGGTGAAAATAGCGCTGGCTGGTGAGCTTGGCTGGTTAGAGTGTGGTGCTGATAATACCAAGGCCCAGGGTTGGGTCCCTGTCCTGGCCAGCCACCAAAGAAAAAAAAGTGGTGAAAGTAGACATTCTTGCTTTTTCTCAATTTTAGGGGGAAAGCACTCAGTCTTTCACTATTAAACGTGATGTCAGCTCAAGGTGTTTTGTAGATGCTCTCTATCAGATTGAGGAAGACCTCTTTTCCTATTTTTCTGAGAGTTTTTATCATGAGTGGGTGTTGAATTTTGCAGAACATGTTTCCTGCATTGATCGATGTGATCGCATGATTTTTATTCTTTAGCCTGTTGATATTGTAGATTACCTTGATTGATGTTTGAATATTGACCTAGTCCTGCATGCCTGGAATGAACACCCCACGTATTTTCTTATTTCTCTCTCCTGTTATCTGTCTCCCAAACTTGACTGTTAAGTTCCAAGTGGGCAGAAACACTGTGGTTCATTTTGTTTGCTGCTGTATCCCAGTGCCTAAACCAGTGCTGGCATACAGTGAGGACTCAGCAGGAAGACTTATTTGATGAACAAATGAAAGAACAGAGGAGAAGTGAAGGAATTCTCAAAATTATGGTGAGAGGAGATTGCAGGATGACAGCTGGGAGCAGGTGAGCACAGGTGAGCAGCTCTAGGAGAGCCTTTTGAATCAGAACGCCTTGAGAAGAGATTAGATAGTCAGCAGAGAGTTTGGGGATGATCTGATGATGATTACATTAGAAACTAAGCAAATAAACAAACATTTTTTAAAGAAGATAATTATTACTGTGGTACATCCATACAATAGAGTTATATTCTGGGCTAAAAACAAATGAGCTACTAAGCTACAAAAACACATGGAGGAAACTTACATGCATATCGCTAAGTATAAAAAGACAATCTGCAAAGGATACATACTATAAGATTCCAACTGTATGACATTCTGGAAGGCAAAGCTATGGAGACAGTATACGGTCAGTGCTTGCCAGAGATTCAGGGGAGGGATGAACAGGAGGAGCACTGAGGATCTTTAGGGCAGTGAACTATTTTGTATGATGCCATAATGATGGGTACGTATCACTGTACATTTGCCAAAACCAGTAGAATGTACAACAGTGACAATGAACCCTACTGTGAACTCTGCATTTTGGATGATAATAATGTGTCAGTGTAGGTTCTTTGATTGAGAGTGGGACATGTTGATAGTGGGGAAGGCTGTGCATGTGGCGGGGGCAGAGGGTTTATGCAAATCTCTGTACTTTCTGCTCAATTTTGCTGTGAACCTAAAAATGTTCTAAAAAACAAAGTCTGTATTTTTAAAAAGTGATTATTAACTCTAGGGAAAACAAGGATCATCTGGGAAAGGAAGAGCGCTCAGTTTACTACCTGGTTCAGCAAGGGGTAAGTCCAGGTTCTGTGAGGCTTGAAGCTTACACGACTGGGGAGGGGACTGTTTAAGAAAATAAAAACACGAAATCAGAGATAAATCTGATTTAATCTCAGAGCAATTTCTGGAATTTCTGTCCTTTCCCCATCTTGATGTCCTGACCTATGGGACAGGGGTGGAAGGTGCTGAAAGTCTTTGGGAACAAGGGCTCCAGAGCTCTGAGAGCTACCCCAGCCACAAGAGAGATCAAAAGCAGACCTTTGCGGGCACCCTCAGCCCAGGACGAAGCTCAGACCGCTCAGCAAGCATTCCAGAGCCTTCGCCTCAGGCTTGTCCTTCATAGCTGGTGGCCTTGTTTCTCACTCCACCCGATGACTGGCTGGTGCATGTCCACAGCATGCCACACACCGTCACAGCTGTGGTAGCAGCTGAGGCTGCTCCTCACTGGGCAGGCCCTCTCCTCCCCCGGTTGCCCACCTGCAGTGACTCGAGAGCCCCTCAAGACTCAGCACCAAAGCGGCCTCTCTGTGAATTATCCCCCCACCTCCAACTCCCAGCCCCTTCCCAGAGGCTGCCTGCTGGAGTGGGAAGCAGTGTGGTGGCACACGAGATTTGAATCCCAGCTCTGCCATGTGCTGGTCACATGGTCTCGGACATGCCGCCTGGCCTCCCTGGGCTTTGTGTTTCAGCATCTGTGAATGTGAATATTAATGACCATCCTGCAGAGCATTGGGAAGACCAGAGCCCCCGGGATAGGGCCAGGCACATGGTGGGAGAGTAAACACGCCTTTCCTTCTTTCTTCTTGTACTTTAAAATTTTTTATTTTTAAAAATTGGGGTAAAATACACATAAAATTCACCATCTTAACCATTTTTACTGTGCAATTCGGCAGCATTAAGCACATCCACATTGTTGACAGCCATCACCACCATCCATCCACAGAACCTTCTCGTCTTGCAGAACTAAAACTCTGTCCCCATTACACTCACTCCCTTTCCCCTCCCCCAGCCCCTGGCACCCCCAGTCTACTTTCTGTCTCCTCTGGCATTTGGACTGGCTTGCGTGACTGCACCTAGCCCCTTCTGCCTGGTGTCATCAGGTGTTCACACGTGTTAACCCCCATGTGGTCAGGAGGTGTCTCATTCATACCTGCCCCAGCAGCGTGTCTCACACAGTAACAGAAGGGAACCGGGGAAATGAGCAGGGCAAGGGTCCCGCATGGCTCAAGGTCAAAGACACACAGCTTTGTCTCTGATTCTACATGGCGGGTGCTAGGAATATATCAAAAGTCTAAATGATGATACAGGTAATTTTTGAAAATTTGTACTTATTTTTTGAATGGGTAAATTATTCTAAATTCAAAAGCTACAGAAGAATACACAGTGGAAAGTAAGCCTCCGTCCCACGCTGTCCTCCAGCCCCCTCACCGGAGGCAACCCCTGTGGCCGGTTTCTCTTGTATCCTTGCAGAGGGCTCTGTGTGTGCACGTGCGTGCGCTTTACACACTGCTCTGTACGCGTTACTTTTTTTCCCACTCAACATGTCTTTAAAATCCTTCCAGATCTGTATGTATACAGCTTCCCCATTGTGTGATGGCATTCATTGAATGATGTAACTGTCCCCTCACCTAAACAGGTGCTGCAGGATTTATAACCTCTGGCACCTGTTGATGAACATTTACGCCGTTCCCAATTCTTTCTACACAAGCGGTGCTGCAGTAACTACCTTGACACTCATGGATGGCTGAGTTTCCCCCCAGCTCTAGCCCAGTCTGACTCCTGCCCAGTCTCCCCAGTCCTCCCAGGTCTCCCCTGTGGCCCCTCTGCAGCCACGGCCTATCTGCTTGAATCTTCTTCTTACTCCATGCCAGCCACCATGCTGGGCCCCTCACCAAGTCACGGTCTGACTCCTGCCCAGTCTCCCCAGTCCTCCCAGGTCTCCCCTGTGGCCCCTCTGCAGCCATGGCCTATCTGCTTGAATCTTCTTCTTACTCCATGCCAGCCACCATGCTGGGCCCCTCACCAAGTCACGGTCCAGAAGGAGACAAGATGTTAAGCGCTGGGGTAGAGACCCGCTGCTCCAACTTCATCTCCCTGCCCACCTGGGAAACCCTAGAGAAGGGCCATCAGCTTCACCCTTTATATCCTTGTCTCTGGTCAAGTCTCCCTGGGTGGCTTCCTCTCCCAATATGAGTGGGAGGAGGAGAAAGGGAGGCCACAGGAGGAGGGGCACAAGGTCAGAGGGGGTGGACTGCCAATCTGGCCACTCTGCCCTCCTCCCTTGGGCCAGACCTGCTGTCTGATGCTGCTGTGACCATCTACCTGCCCCCCCCCCAGTGTCCTGGCTGTCTACTCTCCCTCTGGGGCCCCCTCTGCCAGCCACCCACCCCAATGTTAGGAATGGGCCATCTCACCACCCTCCCCTCTTTCAAAACTAATGACCTGTCCCATCAGAAGGGCTTTGCAAGGCTTATTCTGCCAAGTTAACAGCTGGTGATGGTGGGAGGGGAGAGGATGGAGGTGGATACTACCTCTTAATAGACCCTTCTCAGCCTGGAGGAATGAAGCTCTGGGTCCTGGGAAGCCTTTCAAGCCCCTTCAAATCCCATGACTTAGATGGCTCTCCATCTCTCCCCATTCACTCCACCTCTCCCTTCCCTGAGACTCTACACCCATGTGCTGCCTGTAGCAGTTCGTGTTTTTGGGTTTATATGGCACTGCACCTCCAGAGATCCCTTGTTCAAATGTAGATGTTCCTAGGAAGGGCAGCAGGGTTGTTAGCACGGGCCCCAATCCTTTCATGAAAATAGGCACAGGAATCAGTTTTGATTAAGGGCACTAAGTAAGCAAATTTGGGTAAAAAGTCCATAGTGAGTCCTCTGAGTAGCCAGGGGTATGAGGGTTCTCTGGGGAAGGGTCCCGAAAATAGAAACACAGGTGCTGGGGGGAGGGGAGAGGGGAAGAGCTGAGCATGTCTTCCCAGGAGGAGCTGGAGAGAATTTCTGTCCTGTTTGATGTCCACATGTTTTTAAAGGGGTGCGAAAGCAGCATGATTCATAACAGCCTAAGGTGAAAGGCAGAAGCAACCCGAATGTCCCTCCACAGATGAATGGATAAGCAAAATGTGGTGTATACGCACAATGGAATATTACTCAGCCTTAAAAAGGAAGGAAATTCTGACATGCTACAGCGTGGGTGAACCCTGAGGACACTATGCTAAGTGGAAGGAGCCCGTCGCAAAAGAACAAATACTGTATGATTCCGTTTCTAGGGGGTCTCTAGAATGATCGAATTCAGAGACAGAAATAGAATAGTGGTTGCCAGGGGATGGGGGGGAGAGGACAGGGAGCGGTTGTTTAAGGACACAGAGCTCCAGTCTGGGATGATGAAAAGCGCTCTGGGCACACAACGATGTGAATGGACTTCACACTGCTGACCTGCACACCTGAAAATGGTGAGGATGGCAAATACAGCAAATGTTATGTTGTGTGCATTTCATCACGATTAAAATTTGCAAACAATAAAACATAACGAATTTAAAGAAAGAGAGGTGGGAAGAGCTCCGTGTCAGCCTGTGGGCCCGCCCATCACAGGGACAGCACAGACCGAGGCAGCGCTCAGAGCCCAGACCTTACAATGCCTGTGCTGTGAGGGGCCTGGCCTGGGCTGGGGGTGGCCAGGCATAGGGGCAGAGGCAGGAACCTGAGGGGGTAGGACAGGACTTTGACCTCGGTGCTACCGCAGCTCCCTGCCATCTGCCTGCCTCCTCCAGGGGCTGCCAGCCCCCTTGCCCCCAATGCTTGGCAGGCTTATGCTCCGTGCCTGCCGGCTGCTCGAGGTGGCCAGCTGCCACCTGCTCTGGCCGTTGCCTGAGCTCTCTGGGGCTCATACATTCGGCAGGTAGCCGTTGAGTCTCCACTGTGTGCCAGGTACTGCACTAGCTTGGGTCTGGTGGTGTGATGCGGGACTCCTGGAAGAGCCCACGGAGGGACCAGAGCTGGGCCCATCTGGCTGAAGTGGGGAGAGGGCTTCTCCAGGCTGCCACGGTCCCTTCAGGGGCCCGAGGAAAGTTCCAGCAGTGCATGCCCTGAAAGGGTCAGCTGTGGTAAGTGCTAAGTGCACAGAAGCTGGAGGGCTGTCACCAGTGAGAGCCTGGCCCTGAAGCTGGACAGCTGGCCGGGAACCAAAGCCTCCACCCGCCCCCCCGGCCCCCAAGGTGTGTGCGCGTGTGTGACCCTAGTGTGGGTAACGTTTGCGGCCACACAGGAAGCTCTGACTGTGGATCTGTGTGTGTGCACCTGCGTGTGTGCATGTGTGTACCACGTGTGTGCGCGTGTGTGATCCTAGTGTGGGTAACGTTTGCGGCCACACAGGAAGCTCTGACTGTGGATCTGTGTGTGTGCACCTGCGTGTGTGCATGTGTGTACCACGTGTGTGCGCGTGTGTGATCCTAGTGTGGGTAACGTTTGTGGCCACACGGGAAGCTCTGACTGTGGATCTGTGTGTGTGTGCACTCCTGTGTGTGTGCATGTGTGTACCACGTGTGTGCGCGTGTGTGATCCTAGTGTGGGTAACGTTTGCGGCCACACGGGAAGCTCTGACTGTGGATCTGTGTGTGTGTGCACTCCTGTGTGTGTGCATGTGTGTACCATGTGTGTGCGTGTGTGTGATCCTGGCACAGGTAATGTGTCCGGCCACACAGGATGCTCTGACTGTGTGTGTGAATCGTGGGCATGCAGATGCATGTGCAGACCTAAGACACGCCTGTGCACAGGCTGAAGATCACAGTGGGCCTCCGAGGTGGCGATCGCACCGACGGTGGATGGGACGACGCTTCCTGCTCTGATCCCTAACTCATTATTAAGTTCCTCGCTCTTTGCAGACGCTCCCTGCGCCTCCCCCGCTCCGGGCTGCAGCGGCGCAGGCGCCGGGCCGAGCCGAGCGTCGAGCGGG
>NW_007726327.1:365749-373757 GCF_000696425.1 Galeopterus variegatus
TCTCCCTCCTGTCTGGCATCCCTCCTCCCCTGCCTGGCATCCCTTCTCCTCTCTGCCTGGCATCTCCCCCTTCTCCCTCCTGTCTGGCATCCCTCCTCCCCTGCCTGGCATCCCTCTTCCCCTGCCTGGCATCCCTCCTCCTCCCCCCTGTCTGGCATCCCCCTCCTTCCCCCAGCTTGGCATCTCCCTTCTTATCTCTTGCCTGGCACCTTCCTCTCACCTGGCATCCCCCCTCCTCCCTACCTGGCATCTTCCTCCCCTCGTCCTTTCCTGATGTCTCCCCCCACTTTCGACTCATCCTCTTCCCTGCCTGGCACCTCCCTCCACCCCACCCCGCCCTGGTACCTCTTTTTCCTGCCTCTTTCTTGCACCTCTTCCCATCCAGCCCCCTCTCTGACACCTCCTCCTGCTCATCCTTGCCTGGCATCTTCCCCTTCTCTCCCTACCTGGTACCTTCCCACTCTCCCTCCACCTGCTTTCCCCTCCTTCCCCTTGTCTGGCACCCTCCTGCCTGGCACCTTCCTTTCCTCTCCCCTGTCTGGCACCACCCTCCTCCCCATTGCCTGTCACCTCTCCCTGCCTAGCACTTTCCCAACCTGCTGCTGCCTGGCACCCTCTCCCTCCTGCTCCCCCTGTCTGGCACCTCCCCTCCTTCCTCTGCCTGGCACCTTCCCACCTTCCCCCTGCCTGGCACCCTCTCCCTCCTGCTCCCCCTGCCTGGCACATCCCCTCCTTCCCCTGCTTGGCACCTTCCCACCTTCCCCTGCCTGGCACCCTCTCCCTCCTTCCCCTGCTTGGCACCTTACCTGTCTCCCTTTGGCATCCTCCTCCCTGGACACCTCTCTCCCATTCAGGTTGTCCCTCTGTCCCTCACCTTCCTGCAGAGCACCTCCCCCCACCCCTGGGCTGGTAACCCTTCCCCTATTGGCATCTCCCACCAGCTCCCCTGGTCCCTGCTCCCACCAGCCATCCCTCACCATCTTCAGCACATCCCTCTCTCCAGTTCCCCCATTCCCTTCCCTTCTCACCCTTCTCAGAGTTGACCCTTGCCAAACACCACCTTTTGCCCACATGGCTCCCTGTGACCCTGAACCACTCGCAAGCCCCGCCCCCACCTAGGCACTGCCCTCTCCATAGCCCCCCACCCCCCACCATCTGCAGGGAACTTCAGTGCAGAAGTTGGTCCTGACCCCATGACCGCAGCCAGAAGCCTTCCTGCTCTTCCAGAGGAGAGGGAGGCGGGTGCAGGCTAAGCAGGAGGGCTGTATGCACAGGAGGCGCCCAGTGTCAGCCGCTGACTACCTGCCTGCCGCCTCGGGCTCCAGAGGTCACCCAGTTACCATCCTGGCCTGACGTCTCACCTTCACCTCCAATGCCCAGCTCTGTCCCTCTGTGTATTGCCATGCCCCAAATCTTGCCTTTCCAGGTCAGGGCTTGGCTCCACCAAGGGTCTCTGCTCTTGTCTTTCTAGTTCTTTGCCCTGGAGGACCCTTGGGCAGGGCTCTGTCGGCTTCTGGCACACACTGCTCCCACCCTGTCCTTGTGCCACGCAGTCCACGCTGGCCCTCGCCAGTCGCCTTAGTCCTGGTCCCCTCCTGCACAGGTTCCGGTCTTCCTCCTCACACCTCCTTTCCGGGGAGTTCACCAGCCTCCGAGGCCCCTTTGAGTCTGGCTTGGGGGCTCAGGTTCTGGCCCATCCCTCCCACCACCCTCTCCTTTCAGATCCTCCACAGGATGGCCCTTGGTGCTGCAGTCACGGTGGGCTCTGGGCCCAGGCACCGAGGGGGCACTGGATGACTCTCCAGTTCCAGGACCCTGCCATCTATGACTCCAGGCCTTCAGCACCTACCCACCGTGGTACAGGTAGGCGCTTTCTCCCCTGCCAGCCCAGGACCTGGAGCTCACGCCCCATGGCCTCCTTCTGGCGCTTACACTCCCAGCCAGACTCCTGAGTGCCCAGGGCAGTGCCTCTTCTCAGCCCTCCCACAGCCGGAGCCTTCTCCCTGACCCTGCTGACACCTGTCACTTAATGCCCTCCCCTCCTCCCCTGCACTACCTGTTGCTGAGTGTCCCCCTCACCTCCTGCATCCCTAGGTCCTGCCTCTCAAAGCCACTCTGAGCCAGAGACAAGCTAGTCTGAAGCCAAGTTTTTGGTTCATGTGGAAATGGTCTGGGGATCTGGAGTATTCCACTTTCTCCCCACCCACAGACACCCAGGCACATGCTATCTCTCCCCTCTCCTGTGTACTTGCACACACACACACCATGTGCTCTCTGCTTGCTGGAAGGAACCTGCTGATCCCCTGGCACAACTTGGGCTCAGAAACCTATCCCCAGACATGCTGTGCAAGCCTCTAAAAGCTCTGCAGGGTCCAGGCAGGAGTTTGTTCTTGGTGGTGGTGGGGTGATGGCGGCCTATTGCATGGCCTGGGGGAGGGGGAGTCAGCAGCCATGGGTGGACCTTGAGCTCAAACGTGCTCTCAGGCTGTTGCACAGAAGTTGGACCCTCCTAAGTGAGAGGAGGACAGCCTGGGTAGTCCCACATCAGTCCCTCCTTGTCCAGCAGGATGCACTGAGGTTAAGGGTGGAAAAGCCACCTGCCCAAGAGCCCCACCCACCTGTGGGAAGGGGTTGGTACTGGGTCTGAAGCTGAAGTTCGGTTTGAGATCTGCCTGCCCAGCCGCACCTGTCACTCTGGTTGGCCTTACCGGTGGGAGTGGGCTGTGTAGACCTGCAGGTGTGAAGGACCTAGTCCCTGCCCTCAGGGCCCACAGCCCACTGGAGAGAGCAGACTTAGGCATTCCAGGCAGAAAGCACCACAGATGGTGCAGGAAAGCCCTGGGAAGGTGCCAGTTGCAATGGCTCTCAAAGATGGGGTTGGGGGTAGGCCTGGTGCCGTGGGGCAAGGAGTGGGCAGACTGAGAGCACCTTCCTCACAGCTGCTTCTTCCTCAGAAGGGCAAAGAACTCACCTTCCTGCTCCCCTCGTCGCTCCAGGCCCAGGGCAAGATGGTGCAGGTGCTGGCTACTGGGGAAGCTCGGCCTAGCCTGAGGATTAGAGCAACACTGGGCGGCAGTGAACACTTGTCACCTGGTGCTGGTCACCAAGGAAACAAGCAGGGTGAGGGCATGTCCAGCCCCACACTAGAAGCTGCAAGCCACCACCTGCAGGAGAGCCAGGGTCCCCAAATGCAGGTCCCACGCACCTTCCCCACAACCTAACCAGCACCTTAGGTGAGGGGTGGACCTATTCCTCTGTGACAGTCGGTTTTTAACACAGATTCCCAGAGAAAACGCATGTACTGGTGTATTATAAGCCTGTTCTTCCCGGGCCAGAGGGTTCTAAAGTTTGGGGGTGTTTGAGGGTGAAGGCTGGTTGAATGGGAGGTGGGAAGAGCTGCCAGAGAGGAGGCTGCGATCCTGGGAAGTGCACCCACCTGAGTGGGCCCCCCACATGGTGAGTTCTTGGAAATGTGACCTATTTGGCATACACTGAGCTCAGCCCTAAAGGGGCTCCCCAGCAGCAGGGGGATGCCCTAGGCTGTTCCAGACTTTGCCTGAAGGAGGTGATCTCACTGAAGGGAATGACAGTGGGGAAGGGGAGGGGCAGCCTGAGAAGATTGGTGTTGGAGGCGCTGGTGACAGAGGGTACATCCAAGTGACACGAGGTCCCAGAGCGGCCACTGGTCATGAAGTGATTCCTGGGGAGCCAGGAACCCCAGCCCCATAGCGATGAGGCAATGAAGAGTGAGGGGCTGGGAGAAGTTTGCATGTTATTCTGGAGCAACATGAACATAAAATCGGCCTCCATTCAGCAAGTGTGGCAGGCTGTGCTGGGGCACGTGCTCAGGCATCGGGATGCTGACTAGCCTGGAGCAGCAGCAGGAGGCTTGTTGTGTGATTGCGGGTGAGTGCTTGAGTGCTGAGCGGTCAGTGGTGGAGTAACGAGCTGGAGGTGGCACTGGGAGGAGGCTGAGCTGCTGGGACGTGGAGGAGCTGGAGCCGAGCCCCTGGAATTGCGGCAGCAGAGGGGCCAGGCTGAGGCCACTGGCTGCTGCTGATGGGTGCTTGGCTGAGGGACATCTTGTGGGGATCATGGCTGTATCCCTTCTTGGTGAGTGATGTGCAGACCCTTAGTCACTCGTAAGGGCCCGTAAGAGAGAGCTCAGCCAGGCCCACCTTTTGGAATAACACGTTCTGTTGATTTGCGTCCCAAGCTGTGAAAGCCATTTCTTTGTGACCTATACTTACTCCAGGGAATCTGATAATGTGCCTCCTGAGCAGGTGCCCCACACATACCTTCACTAGAATTTACAAACTGGGATCATCTCCCATATGAACCTTTTTTCCAGACTTAAGAACATTCTGGGGCCTGTAGTGAGGAACAATGTGCTTGAGGGAAGGGGAGAGAAGTCAAGAGAAGAGGACACAGGAAGATGTACTTACACTCCACTCCACTCTGAAAAGGGTTTGAGGTCGTTTGCAAAGGTGCATGTGGTAAGGAAATTGGGACAGAGGAAAGATAGGGTAGGGAGAATATGCTGTGGCCAAGGACAAGATTAGTGCAAAAATGCAAACCCCGAGGTCCTGAGATCCCTGCCACCAGCAGGGAAACGGGAGCAGTTACATGGTTCACACTCTCCGTAAGATAGAAATCAAGCCACTTGCTCAAATCACCATGATTTCTGGCCCTAAGACCCTGAGAAATCTCTCCTGTACAATGACATAAAGGGAATACTGTGTGACAAAGTTAGGCAATGTCCTCAACAATTTCACAACAGTCTCCTAGGGCTAAGGCAGGGACCAACACAACACTGTTTAGCCATAGAAATATTGCTGATCTTGCTTAATCCAAAAATAAAATTTAGATCAACTGGAGGAATGCATTGCTACCTTCGGGAAGTACTATGTTAATATTTACGGCAACGTTTCTGATAAATATCAGGCAGCAGGAAGGTTTGCTTATTTACTGGGCAGCTGGCGGGCCCAGGGCTCAAACCCTGGACCTTGGTGTTAGCAGCGTGATGCTATACCAGCTGAGCTAACCGGCCAGCCTAAAAGTTGCTTTTCAATTTATTCATTTGTTTTCTTTCTTTTGCACTGGCCGATACAGTGATCCAAACCCTTGACCTTGGTGTTACAACATGACACTCTAACCGACTGAGCTAACCGGCCAGCCCAGGAAGGCTTATTTAAAGTCAGGAATTAAGCAGAGTCACTTTTCTCCAGATAGCGGTAATGTCCTCATAGGAAACGAAGAGCTCCATCAGCAGGTAGGCCCATAAGGTGAGTTTGTGGATAAGGAGGGCCCAGCCGCACTACTTACCCTTAGGTCCTGAACCCGCTGAGAAACAGGCACAGAGGTCAAGGATATACTGACTGCAGCGGAAGCTGGACTGAACAGAGGCTTGAACACGAGGCCCAGATGTAGAAGGCAGGTCCTACGCTCTCACCTGGGTTTGCTTACCTGGGGCGTGGGAACAGGAGGAGACGGTCTCCATCCTGTGGCAGACTCGCCCAGAAGACAAGGGCTGGCCACAGGGAGAGCAGCCCTGACTTCAGCACCTTCCCCCTACCCGGGAGAGGGACTTGTCTCGTAGGTCTCAGACCCTGATCTCCTCATCAGACAGAGCCTCTTCCCTAAAGGAAGAAGGCTGGGGAGAGGGACAGGAGGACTTTTCCAGAGTCATCTCTCCTGGGGAATAGAGTCGGAGTTCCTTTGTGAACACATGAAGACAAGAGAGTAGGGTCCCCGCAGCAGTGGGAGTGGGCTGGACACATTGCTGGACAGTGACATCGATGCTCATGTCCAGACCTGGGAATGACCTTTGACACTACCCCCTTCCTCATCTCTCTATCGGAATAATCGCCACTTCTTTTTATTTGATTTTATTTCCTAGATACATCTCAATTCCATCCACATTTTCTTTCCCACGTCACACCCTAGTCCACGTTGCTGTTGTCTTCTGCCTGGACCACTGAGGCACCCACCTAACTGGGTGCCCCACACTCAGCCTTGCCCCCTCCACCATCCCCCAACCCAACAGAGTAGCCAGAAGGGGCTTCCTAAAACACTAACCTGATTCACTGTGTCTTCCATTTCTTTGCGGGCTTCAACCGCCTTCCGTACTCAGGGCCTCCCCAGTGCTGTCCCTTCTGCCTCCAGCACCCTTCCCAGCACCCTTCCCCGCACCCTTCCTCTGGCTAACCGTGCTCATCCTTCAAGTCTGCACTTAAGTGCCACTTCTTCCAAGGGACTTTCTCCTAACCCTGATAAGGTGTGAAGCCCCACTTCTTATGTCTTATAGCACATTCCAAAAATAAAAATTTAATTGTAGTGCTCCTTAAAGGCACAGACACCATCTGCCTTGTTCTGCGCAGTACAGAAAAGTATGTCTTGAATGAATGAGTGATTGAATGGGGCAGTGGGAGGAATAGAGGAGGTGGCTCTGCTATGGCTGATGCTAAAACAAGCCTGAGATCCCTCTTTGTCCTGTTGGACTCACGTTGGCTGCACCACCACGACCCAAGGGTGGGCCTTCCCTGCCTGCCAGCCCTGTCCCACCGATGCCTGGCTCGGGCAGGGCTCCCTCCTGTAGCTCCCCTGTCAGGAGGAGCTCTCAGTGTTCAAGGAAGCTTGCTCCACCTGCAGTTGTTCTTGTGGTAGGGAGAATCTCTCTTCCTCTGGCCTTGGGTTTACCCTTTGCAGTTACAGGGGGCGCATCCCTTTCTGCCTCCAAGCCATCTGACCGCTTGGGACATTTGGAGGCAGTTCTCCCGCACGCCCTGGGTCTCCTCCCAGGAACATCCAGCTCTGGCTCCTTCAAATATTCCTTGCCTGAGGGCTGTGCAGGCCCCTCACTACTGCCTGTGTTGCCCTGGGGAGAGCCAGCAGGACCTCGAGGTGGCAGGGGCGTCGGCACAGGCTTTGGGGCCACACAGGCCTCTGTTAGAAGGAGAGCTCTGTCCCTTTCCAGCTTGGCCATTGAGGGAGAGGTCGAAATGTCCTGTCTCTAAAACAGGACATTATGACTTCCTGTAAAAACCCAGTGTGCTAGTGAGTACTGAGCACAGTGTGCAGCACGCAGTGAGTGCGTGGGCAACCTCCTCACTGCAGGGGTTAAAATGCGATGCTCAGCACCGCGCACTCCAGCTGTCACCTGCAGACCCCAGAGCACCACCTAATGCCACCAGTGTCTTCCTGGGCTCCAGGTCCCAGCCTGCTATTCATGCTGTTGGGCTCCTCTATGGGCTACCAGCTGAGAAGTTCACTCTCCCTGTCCTCTGTGAACTCCCATGTGGGGTGATCCTAGTCCTAGCCCATCTGTCCAGCCAGCAACTTCCTGCCAGCCTGATGCACTCTGCATACTGAGAGGCCTGCCTTCTTTGCCTTTAGTACAGTCTTTAATTGGGGGGGGGGGGGGGGGGTAGGTAAGCCAGTAGGGCCCAGGAGTGAGCCCTGTAGTCCTCTAGGGATGGCTCTGGGTGGGCTATGAACAGATTTAATCCAACTTGAGCCGCTGAATCAACAGCAGGGACACAGGTGGGTAGGCTTGGAGGACAGGGAGGGGAGGCTCTTGCTGGGGGGGGGCTGGGTAGGAGGAGAAGCTGAGCTCCAGCTTCAGGTCTACAGACTCCCATCCCACCTCCTCCCCACTCCCAGCAGGAAGCATCACTGCTTTTGCCTTTTCTTGCCTCAGTTTCTCCTCTAACTCTCTCCCCTCTTTACCACTACCCCACCCAGCCCTCTTCCTTCAGAAGAGGAAGAGGCACTCTGTCTTAGAGACACTTCAAAAGTACAACTATTTGGTGGGTGACAGTCCCCTCCCCTCCTTTCTGTCGCAGCCCCTGTGATTTAGAGCAGCCGGAACAAGCACAGTTACCTGCAGGAAGCAGCGGAGTGAGGCAGGCTCAGAGCATGGAATGACAGCAGCCCGTGTCAACTGAGGGCTTACTGCGAGTATTAAGAACTGTTTTGGGCCGGCCCGGTGCCGCACTGCTACAGTGCG
>NW_007726327.1:374323-375680 GCF_000696425.1 Galeopterus variegatus
ACACCGAGGGTTGCGATCCCGTTGCCGGTCCCAGTCCGGTGTGGGCGTGACACTGAGGGTTGCGATCCATTGCCAGTCACGGAAAAAAAAGACAAAAACACTGGGGGTTGCGATCCATTGCCGGTCACGAAAAAAGACAAAAAGGAAAAAAAAAAAGAACTGTTTTAAGAATTTCACATGGCTTAACTAATTTTTCCTCACCCCAACACTATGGGGAAAATGCTGCTGTTATCATCATCACTTTTAAGATGAGGAAACTGAGGCACAGAGAGGTTAAGTAGCTTTCCCATGATTAAGGCAAGAGTCCCAACTGGCATGTCTCCACCACATCTAGCCCTCAGAAGTGTGTCGTGGCCCAAACCTCAGTGGCCCTCACAGGCCCCAGCCCAGCCCTTGCTCTTTTACCCCCAGCACTGAGGCTCAAGGCAAAAAGCTATTTATCATCTTACACGAAGCCTCTGCCAGTCATTTACATTAATTTCCAGGCCCCTAGGGGCCTTTGAGTTTGCAACCTAAACGGGATGGGAGAGAGAAGGTGGGGGATTGGAGATCTCTCGCCTCCTAAAAGGGCAGGTCCTCCTCAGCGCCATCTGACCGTCTCCAAGCGCATTGGTGGGCTTGTGTTGCCAGATTTCCAGTTTTTTAAGAGATCCAGGAAATCTGGCTTTTCACGTGAAATCTCCCAATTAGGTTGGTGCCTTGACGAAAGTGTTTAAGACACAGTGTGGGCTAAGTGAAACCGGTCTGCCCTGCCCAGCTTGTAACACCCACCTTGAGATTTCCTCACCTCATCACCTGTCACCTCTTCCATGCCTCAGCCTGGAACCCCAAACAGCAAACCTCACGAAGAACTAGGGGGTGGGGAGAGCGGGTGTCAGTGGCCCCAGTTTGAGAAACATTGCATTAAGAGATGCTGTCACCTTAGCTAGTCTCTTGTCAACAGATTATAAACAAAATGTAGACTCTCGTCAAAACGTGAGGATCCTAGGGCCGGTCCGTGGCTCACTTGGGAGAGTGCGGTGCTGATAACACCAAGGCCACGGGTTTGGATCCTATATAGGGGTGGCCGGTTGCTCACTGGCTGAGCGTGGTGCTGACAACACCAAGTCAAGGGTTAAGATGCCCTTATTGGTCATCTTTAAAAAAAAAAAAGTGAGGATCCTCCCCTCCAAAATAGATCAGAGATCCCATTTTGAGAAGCATCGCTCATTAATCCTCAGTGTGTGCTGCTGCTGGGAGGGGCCTGGGGCTGTGGTGGAGTGCCCCCTCTCAACTTGTCTGTGTTTGAAACCTAGTGCGGTGACTGCTGAGGGACTCTGGGCTACCTTTGATAACCAATGAGGGAGCAGTCGGATGG
>NW_007726327.1:377180-379299 GCF_000696425.1 Galeopterus variegatus
AAAAAAAATGAAGATTTTCATTGACAGTAAATTCAACACAAATCCAAAGTGGGATGGGTGGTTACCAAAGAGTGACAAATTAATGGCAGTGGTGACTTTTTTCAGTACTCTGTGACTTCCAGAGAATTTTTGCACGAGTTATTTCATTACTATTTTGCTATTCACAATAACCAGTGAGAGAGCTGGGATGACGGTAAAGATGAAGACAGATTGCCGTGACCGGGCACTCCTGTCCTCCTGCCGGTAGGTGGTGGGATAAACTCAAGCTCAGGTCTTCCAGGCCCAGGGTCTGCCCCGTGCTGTGCTGTCAGAGCAGGTGGTTCTGAGGCCTCTTTTCCGTGGCTCCAGGCAAACCAGAGGGCATTTGGGGGTGAGGCCGGGGTGATGGACGGGCCGGCAAGCAGGTCACATGAAGCCCACCAGAGGGACAGGGAGGCGCAGTGCTGGGGGTGGGTTCGCTAGGGCTGCTGCAGCGAAGTCCCACGGACTGGGCAGCTTGAACAGCAGCGAGTTACTGTCGCAGTTCTGGAGCCTGGAAGTCTGACATCGCGATGTCGGCAGGGTCGGTCCCTTCTGAGAGCTGTGAGGGAGAACCTGTCTCAGGTCTCGCTCTTTCGCTTGTAGGTGGCCGTCTACTCCCTGCGTGTCCTCATGTCATCTTCCTCTGCGTGTGTCTGCCTCTGTGTCCAAATTTCCCCTTTTTATACAGACACCAGTTATGTTGGATTATAGCCCACCCTAATGACCTCATTTTAGCATGATTACCTCTTTAAAGACCCTGTCTCCAAACAAGGTCACATTCTGAGGTATTGGGGGTTAGGACTCTGACCTATGAATTTTGGGGGGACAAAATTAAACCCATAACAGGGGGACTGTAGCAGCTGCCTTCAGGATTTGGAGACGTGTCTTATGGAGGAGGGAGCTGATGGGCTCTAGATGGCCGGAATCTCAGGGAGGTGACTGAGGCTCAAAAGCTGGGGCCACACCTGCCACAGGAAGAGCCAAGCCCCAAGGGACAAATTGACTCCCTGCTGCTGTCCAACCCTCGGGCCCCGGGGCAGCTGGAATGTCAGCTCCTCGCCTGGCTCCAGCTTTCCTCCTGTGGGAATGTGTGGGCCAGAGGAGGCTTCCAGCCCTCCTGCCCCCACAGCCACCCTGGGCGTTTGGGGTGCCCCTCCCCCCCCGCCAGCCCCCAGCCGGCCCCTCTGGTCAGCTCTGAGGCGGCTTGGCCCTGGCTGCCGGCGCCACCTCTGCCAGAGGCTTGGGCACAGCTCCCTGGATTCCACCGTTCACCCCAGGGTGTGGCTGCAGCTGCCGGCTTCTCCACCACGGCCACCAATGCCAGTGCCTCTCCAAGCCACAGCCCATCCCATCGGGAGAAGGAGGCAGCCTGCTGAGGAGTCAGCTCTTTAGGCGCTGGGCTGGGCTGGCCTGACTTGGCGGCTGTGTTCTGAGTGACCTCTTCCCCAGCACGTGCCGCACGCTCTGGAATGGGATGCACTGTTCTCTGCACTTCCCTACCTCATGTCAAAATCCACTGCCATCCTGGGCTACCTCCCCAAGGTAGGAGCTGACATTAGCTCTTCTCTGTTTAGGGGCGAAATCCTGACTTCAGGAACCTGACCTTCAGTCCCAGGGAGCTGACCATTCCAGGTCAAGGGAATGGCCTGTGCAAAGGCCCTGAGGTGGGCTGGCACTCAATGGGTTTGAGGACTGGGGAGGGACTGGTGGAGCTGAAGGCATCCACGGGGTGGGTTTGGCCCTGCAGGCCCTGGCAGGGAGTTTGTATTCCATCAGTGCAGTGGGAACCATTGTTGCATCTTAAGCCAGGATGTACCATGGTCCTAGTTACATCTTTAAAAAGATCACTCTGGGGCCGGCCCAGTGGCGCACTGGATAGTGCGCCGCTTGGGAGGCGCGGCAGCGCTGCCGCCCGAGGGTTCGGATCCCACATACAGACCGGTTCCCGCTCACTGGCTGAGCGAGGTGCAGGTGTGACACTGAGGGTTGTGATCCCGTTGCCGGTCCCGGTCTGGTATGGGCGCGACACTGAGGGTTGCGATCCGTTGCCGGACACGGAAAAAACAAAAAAAAAAAAAAAAAAAAAAAAAAAAAAAAA
>NW_007726327.1:380099-389293 GCF_000696425.1 Galeopterus variegatus
TAGCGCGGAGGCGCTCCCGCCAAGGGTTCGGATCCCACATACAGACCGGTTCCCGCTCACTGGCTGAGCGAGGTGCAGGCGCGACACTGAGGGTTGTGATCCCGTTGCCGGTCCCGGTCTGGTATGGGCGCGACACTGAGGGTTGCGATCCGTTGCCGGACATGAAAAAAGAAAAAAAAAAGGAAAAAAAAAAAAAAAAAAAGATCACTCTGGCCATGGTGTGGAGAGAGACCATGGCCAAGAGGTGGGACCATCATTCGAGAAGAGAGATGGTAGTGGCCTGGACCAGGATGGTGGCAGGGGAGATGCAGAGACACAGATGGGCTTGAGAGGTGGAATCAGCACAACGTGCCTATGGATTGAATATGAGGGCCGAGGGAGGGGAGGCTGTCACTAACAACAATAACAGGATGACAGGGAAAGCGGCGAGTCCCTGGAGCTGGGCTGAGGGAGGGACGTTAGCTGAGGGAGAGAAGGGTAAGGGTGCTCCTGCGGGTGGAACCGGGGAGCAAAGACAGAGCTGCGGGGCTGTGCATGGACGCATGGACATCCTGACTCCCTCCTTACTACCCGGCTGCCTCTCAGGTTTGGAGTTCTAGTTATAGCCTCAGCCCTGATTTAAAACCCTCAGAACCCCCTTTGGCTTTTTTCTTTTAATTAAAAAAAAAAAAATCAAGGTAGCAGGAGTGTCTGGGACATTCTCGCTTTCTCCCATCAAGTTTGCCTACATCACAGCAGCTAGAATCCAGACTGGAGACAGGCTACCTGGGTGCAAGTCCCAACCCCATCCCCTACTCACTGTGAGACCTTGGGCCAGTCATTTCACCTCTCTGGGCCTCAGTATCCCCACCTGTAAGATGGGTTTGTGATTCTGCTTACCTGGTGGGGTGGTTGGGAACGTAACTGAGCCGACGTATGTGGAGGGCTTAGAACCAGCAGCGCCTGTGCACAGTAAGTGCTGTATGTGTTAGCTTCGATGTAGCCGACTTAGCCTATCCAGCTCTGCTGGGCAACTGCTGTCATGCTGTTCAGATGACTCTTGCCAAGATAAAGTGCAGGTCTCAGGGTGCCTCTCCCTGACCCTCACAGAGGTGCCCAAGGAGGCAGAAGCCCCTCAGACCCACGGCACTCTGTACCACCCGTGGGCATTCCACCCAGCCGGGGGCTCTTCCTCGATGCTCACTCAGGACTCTGCTCAGGTGTGCTGCCCCGAGACCCTTTTCCAGGTCTCAGATGCCCCTCCTCGCTGCTCCCTTGGTGCCCTCTGCACGCACATCCCAGCACAAAGCCCTCTCTACATCTCTTGCATGTGAACGAGGCTGTGTCCTGCGTGTGAATGGGCAGGACTTCTCACTGGCTGTCCCAGAGTAGGTGCTCACTAAATGTGAGCGGGGACAGAAGGCAGAAGAGGGGAGCTCATGGGTGCGGGAGGAGGCCCGGCTTTTCCTGCTGATGCCCCTATCAGCAGTTACAAAATCTCAGCTTTTCTGGGCCCAGCAAGTGGCCTTGCAGATTCTTCTTGGCTGAAGGACTCTGAGGGCTCCCTGGTTGCATTGCTCCGCTAACGGGGTGGTTGACAGCAGGATTAACCAGACCCGAGAGATAAGGAAGATCGTGGCAGGCGAGCCCAGAGGGAGCCCAGGGCCGTGGGATTGACAGGCAGGAGCATTAGGAAGCTAACAGTAGCAGCTTCTGTTTCTTAAGTGTTTACTCTGTGCTGGGCACTGTTCTGAATTTTGCACATACTCGACCTCATTTTAATCCTCACATCCACCTGGCAGTCAGGTATGAGGCTTCCTGTTTTGCAGATGGGGAAAACGAGGCTCAGACAGGTCAGGTAACGTACACAAGGTTATGGTCACAAGGTGGCTGAGCTGGGTTTGAACCCAAGACCCTCCAACTCTAGAGCCACGGTTCTCAGTCCTGAGGCAATTTTACTCTCTAGAGACAAAAGACAATGTCTGGAGATACTTTGTCATCCTGAGATGCTGGTAGAATTTACTAGACAGAAGCCAGGGATGCTCCTAATATCACACAGTGCACAAGACAGCCTCCCAACAGTAAAGAATCATCTAGCCCAAAGTGTCAACAGTGCTGAGGCTGAGAAACCCTATTCTAGAATCCAAACTCAGGGTCTTCACACCATGGAGCTTGCAGAGACCCCACCCAGGGCAGGGGGCTCAGAAAGTGGGGTGGCCCCAGCCAGCCATTATTGCAAAAGTTTGTGGAAACCAGGGTGGTTGCACCAAGCAGGTGCAGGTCCTAAGAACAGCCACCCACCCATCTCCTTGATGTCTGTCCCATGTGAGTCTTCATGGGACTTCTCTGCTGCCACTGAAGCTATCTGAGCCCAAGAGTAAAGCTCCGTCTGCTGACTTAGAGGCTATTCTGTGTGGGGACATGGAGAGATGCTGAGCCCAGCTTTGTGAAATCTTCGGTCAGGGATAAGCCTTGCAGGTCCCATGTCTTCTCAATTCCACATACTTTTGCCAGGTTCCCCTAGAAATCTGTGGTCCACTCAGTATAGATGGAGGCTATTGCTGTTCACATCACTTCTCCTACCTTTCTCGAGTGCCAGGTTGGACCCTCTGAGTTCTCCCAAGCTATGGCCGCCAGGTGGCACTAGGAAGGCAAGATGAGGTGCCCAGGGCTGTCCCAGGGCACTGCTTGCCTATGTCTGGGTAACAACAAGTTCCCAAAGGACAGCAGACTGAGGTGCCTAGGTTGGGGGGACAGGAAGGTATGTTGCCGTGGTGATCCATGTGCATGCTACCACATAAGAGTTACACGGACACATACATGTGTGTGTCCATCTGCAAGGCTAGGAGAAGCCACAGAAGCAAGGGCCTTGTTCATTTAACTAGGAGTCATTTTTTGGCTAAGAAGTCATATTTACACAGGAAGTATAGGAACCTCCATAAATGCACTGAAATTTATTTCAAACACCTTGATGGCAAGTTTTCTAGAATTTATATTCCCAATGTTTGAAACAATCTGCTTGAGATTTTGGGGAGTGTGTTTAAAAAGATAATTGAGGATAATTCAGCTTACATGTACAGGTCCCCGGGGATCTTGATTTCCTTCTTTAAAAGGCAGGTGTTTGGGGAAGGTGGAGGGGTGCTGGTGTGCGTGTCTGTCACCATTCCCAGCAGGCAGGCATTCCCCAAGGGGATGCCAGGGAGGCAGTTTGGGATGAAGGAGAAAACGCAGGGACCTTGAGGTCAGGAGACCCAATTTGCAATCCCAGTCCCACCCCATATTAGCACAGTGACTTTTGGCAAGTCACAGGGCTTCTTGGAGCCTCATTTTCCTTATCTTTAGAATGAGAATCCTACCACACATCTGTTAGGGTATCTGTCAGGATTAGGCAGGTTAATAATTGTGAACGTGCTTGGACAACAGTAAAGTCCCAGGCGAATCTAAGATGATGCTATTATACCCATGACCACACAGGCTGAGAGTGTGACATCGTCCGGCATTTGGAAGCATGCTGGAAAACCTGAACTGACTTGGAGTGGGCTCTCTTCACCTACACCTTTGATATATTGGAGTCTCTACTCTGTGCCGACTACTTGGGATTTATCAGATAAAAATCCCTGCCTTTTTGGAGCTTACATTCTAATGGGGGAAGAGAGAAGCTAAACAGTTACATAATAAGTAAGTATATTATATAGAATGGTGGAAAGTGTGTAGTACTATGGGGGGAAATTGAGCAGAATAAAAGAGAAAAGGAGTGTGGTGGGGAGGTAAAGGCTGCAGTTTTTAATAGGGTGGACGGATCGTGCCTCGCTGAGAAGGGGACATGTGAGTGAAGACTTTCGGGAGGTGAGGAGTTAGCTAGGTGGGGAGCTGGAGGAAGGGCGTCCCAGGCAGAGGGAACAGCAAGTTGGAGAGTAAGGCTGGCAAGTTCTTGGAATTTCCAAAGAACCACAAGGAGGCCTGAGGTGGGGCAGAGAGAGGAGTGTGGGCAGCAGCAGGAGGTGAGAGCAGGAGCAGAGAGTGGAGTGGGACCAGACCCCGTGGGACCTGAGGACTGTGGCCCTTGCTCAGAATCAGATGGGGAGCTTTGGGAAGGTTTTGAGCAGAGAAATGGCCTAGTCTGACCCCCTCCTGAAAGAATCGCTCTGATTGCCATGTTGAGGATAGACCGCTGGGGCAAGGCTGGAAGCAGGCTGTTTAGCATTTGTTGTTTGGACCTCAGGCAGCAGAGGTGGAGAGGTGAGAAATGGCTGGATTCTGGATGCAGAGCCAAGAAGATTTGTGTTCAGATCGGATGTGGGGCCTGAGAGAAAGACCAGATTCCGGGAGGATTCTGAGGTTGTGGGCCTGAGTAACTGGAAGGAGAGAGGAGACTGTGGGTACGGAGCCAAGTTTGGGGTGGAAGAGCAGGAGTTCATTTTAGACGTATGGAGTTGGAGCAGTCTGTTAAGATCCAGGTGGAAATGTTGAATGGACAAGTAGAAATATGCGTCTAAGGACTGGGAGAGAGGGCTGGGCTTGTGGCAGACTTTGGGAGCTGTCAGCATAGATGCTGTCTCAGGCTCTGAGATCGGAGATGGACAAGAGCACAAGGAAGGGAGTGTGGGGAAGTGAGAAGGACCCAGGACTGAGCCCGCCGCTCCCGCTCCAGGGGCTCCACCACAGAGAGGGAGGAAGGAGAGCTAGTCGGCCCAGGAGCTGAGGAAGGGCAGCCTGGGAGGCCAGAGAGAGACCAAGGGAGGGGCAAGTCCTACGAGCCCAGGGAAGGACGTATTTCAAAGAGGGGAAAGTGATCAACTATGTCTCATGCTGCAGTTGGTTACACAAAATGAGTCCTGAGAACTGACGGTGGCATTGGCGATGTGGAGGTCATTGGTGTCCCTGACAATGCTCAGTGGGACGTGCACCTGATGAGATTGGGATTCAGAGAGAATCGAAGACAGAAAATGTAGACAACTCTTTTGAGAAGTTTTGTTGCAACTGGGCAGCACCCTGCAGGATAAGTAGGGTTAAGAGTTTGCTTCAGATGGGAAATGACAATGCTTTTGCACACTGATGAGAATAATCCTGCAGAGAGGGCAGAGTTGATAGTGTGGGAGTGAAGTGCTGGAGCAGCATCTTGGGCATGTGAGAGGGGTGGGCGCTGGCACACGGGAGGGTGGCTGGCTTCAGACGGGAGATCAGATAACTCATCTGTAGGAATGGGGGGACATAGTTGCGGGTAGGTGGGAGGATGTGGTGGGAGTCTCTGCAAGCTCTTTGGAAGCTTCATCTTCTCCATGAAGTGGGAAGCAAGGGCATCAGCTGGGAGTGAGGATGGAGAAGATGTGAACGCCTTCTGGAGGGGCGTGGAAGCCGGAAGGATGTGCATGAGCTTTGCAAAGGGGACTGCTAGGCAGCGCCCGGCCAGGTGAGGCTGGTGCTCCTGAACGGACAGCGAGACCGGCCAGGGAGGTTCCGTCTTTGGCCACGTTCAGGTGCACAGGTGCAGGGGAGGAGTTGGTGAAGCTGGACTTAACTCTTAGGTGGTGGTTGTGCTGAGTGGTGCAGATCAGTGCAATGGACCAGAGGTTCCGGGGGAGCCGTGGGATTTGGGGGTCAGGGAGCTGGACAGTGAGCTGGACAGAAAGGAGATGGTAGTCAGAGAGTGGGTGAATAGGACTAAAACCGAGGGGCTGCAGTTGCTGCAGTCATCTAAGGATGACCCGGGGAGTGAGTGGCTGAGGAAGGGTGGGGATCAATAGGGGAAGGGTGGCCAAGGAGCCGAGAGACCAGAGTTGTCCCGAGAGCCACACATGTGGACTCTGAAAGTGAGCAAGAAGTAGGGCAGGAGTCATGAGAGGGACGTGAGCCAGAAGCAGGAGTCCTCAGGAAAGGAAGGCTCCGGTTGTGGGGGTAAGATGCAAGGAGGTCCTTACCCCACCTGAGGCCAGTGGAAGGGAGCTCTGGGAAAAACACAGCCACTGCGTGAAGGGTTTCAGGGCAAGCAGGTCCCTGACAGGGAGCCTGGCTTCTGTTGCAAGAAGGCGAATGGGAAGCTCTCAGAAGCGGTGGAGTGTACTGGAAATTTTACTTATGAAAGACCACGCAGTAGAAGGGTTCGGGTGGGAGACAGGAGCAGTAGAGGAGGTGCATAGGACGTTATGGGGCTCAGAGTGACAGTCGGGGGTAAAGGGCATCATGAGATTAAACCTGGCGCATTCAGGACAGGTCGGTGGTTGGGAGCAGAGAGGTCTAGGGCTCCGTCGGCCCCTGCGGACATGGACTGGGAAATGCTGGTGAGTCTGCAAGGGAGCTCACCTTGACCCCTCCTAATGGGATTAGAGGCATCTGGGCAGCCAGGTCCGTGTGGTGCTTTCATGAGTGTTTTATTTATACACTCCACTGCCCACCTCCATGTGGGTTAACATCCTCCCAAAAATATTTAAAGAAATGCAGATGAAATTTTTCCCTATTCAGTTTTCTTCACTCAGGTGACATCCCAGAGCTCAGAATGTCGTGGTGGCCAGAAATCCCTCTGGCCACCTGGTTCAAGCAATAGCAGAGGCCTGTTCTTGCCTCACAAGTCCTCAGAAGCTTCCCAAGGTGAGGGGCAGGACGTTAGGCCACCAGGAAGATTGTCCCCACTCTGGTCACGAGAAAGTGGTGAGCTGTGGAAGAGAGGGGGACGAACTGGACGTGCTGGGATGGGTCCCGTCTGCCAAGAAGGAGGAGGCTGGGGCCCTGGAGCCGCAAGGCGCAAGCACAGAAGCTGGGAGAAGTGCAGCCACGGGCCTGGGTGGGAGATCCAGGGCCCAGGCTCCAAGGCCTGGTGTTGGGGGCAGAGCTCTGTGTCTTCCCGACATTCCCAGAGGTCGGGAGAGGGGCAGCAGCACCATCATTTCACAAATGAGGACAGGCATTCCTCCCAGGGAGGAAGTGGCATTCCCAGGGCCACACAAGTGGATGTGAGTGGACCCCCAGGCCACAGGAAGCCATGAGGCTGCCTCTGGAATCTGGGCCCCCAGCTCCCCAGCAGCCAACACAATGACTACTCACCCAGTGGCTGTCGATAGACTGGAGGGAGGCAGGATCTCTGGACATACTCAGTGACTTCCCTGGACCCTCAGGAATATAGCAGAGACAGAGGATATTGTGGGGATGGATGGGCTTCCCTGGCCCTGGCTGTCACCCAGGAGGCTGGTGGAGCCAGAGATGGGTCCTAAGTTCCCAGGAGGAGAAGAGGGAAAGGCTTCTGGCCCTGGCTGTCACCCAGGAGGCTGGTGGAGCCAGAGATGGGTCCTAAGTTCCCAGGAGAAGAGGGAAAGGCTCGCCACTGTCTGGAATGGTGACAGCTCTGTGCATCCCAAGGCCATGCTTGTCTCTTGCTTTTCTCCCGGGTTTCAGCTGCATCTAAGCCTCTGTATCTAGCCGGACAAGCCAGGCCTTGGTCTGGAGCGAGAGGAGTGGGGAGTAAGGATGGCTCTGTGTGACACATCCCTCCCTCTGTGGGCCATACGGCCCATGGGCCAGGAGCACCTCCTGAGTCAGAGCCACTGGATGTCGTCCTGTCACCCACCAGGCAGAGCCATGCCTGGCAGGGGATGGGGGTCAGTTACAGCACCCCTCAGGATTCCATATAAGCGCTGCTCCACAGACCAGCCCTATCCCTGCAGAAATGGGGACCAGGCCTGTGTGGCTCATTATTATACGGTGCCATAAGCTGTTGAGTGTGATCTGCTACAGAAGAACACCTAATTAATGGTGGCTGAGAAGGGATGAAAGAAAGCTGGCTGTGAATGTGCCTTCCCTCTGGGCCAGTGGGCTGCTCAGAGCCCCGGAGGCCCAGCTCTCGGCTCCTTCTGTGACCAGCAGTTTCAGCTCCCCGTGTTTGCCGTTCACTGGGTGTATGGCATGTGGGAGGGTGGGAGGGGTGTCGGGGAGCATCCCATTAGACTGAGAAAACACGTGCAGGCAAAGAGCACAAGGAGGACTTATCCATCCAGCTAACCTTTATCATGCACCTGCCTACGGCGCAGGACCCTGGTGACCCCAAGGTAAGGTCTTTCCCTGCTGGCAGGGTGCTGGCAGTGTAGTGGTGAGGGCACAGCCTCTGAGGTGTGTGTGACAAGGAACAGAGCAGCACAAAGAGTGACTCTGAGGAGGGGGGCAGTGTCCGTGAGGACTTCCTAGAGGAGGGAGTGCTAATGGCTGGCACCAGGCTCCACTCCCTGCCAGCAGCAGCACCCACTTACGTGGCGTGGGTCTGTCTCCGTGTCTCTCCGCCTCTCTGCTCCCGCCCTGTCTCCTCGGCCTTCCCTCCTTGTCTGCCGTGGCTCCTGTTTCTGTCTTATGGAATCCTTGGATTTCAGAGCAGGAAGGGCCCTAGGAATCCTCTGGCCTCAGCCCCTCCTTTTACTCCTGAGCAGCAGCGAGAAATAGCGACTTACTCAAGGTCACACAACTATTTTGGTTTCCTACTTTGGGGTTTTTGCTTTTCTGTCATATTTGTCTGTCTTGTGTGTGTTTGCAAAACTGACAGAAAGAAAAAGTCACACAGGGAGACAAGAGACAACCCCCTTGACAGTAGCAGAGGGTGTCCCGGGCACAGAAACATTCTAACACAGACAGGGAGGCACACAGCTGCCCTGGCCTGGGAAGGGCAGTGTAGGAGGAGGAGGACTGTGCCACGATGTCCTGGTCCCCTGTCTGCTGCCCCTCACCAGAGGTGGGGGTTGAAGTGCAGACTCCCCTCCTCCCATCTCTGGGGGCTGGGCCTGGCCCCAAGGTCTGGTCAGAGTTCCCTGGGGGCCTGGGGCTTAGGCCAGGCAGGTAGGCTCTGGGTCCTCTGGTACACCCAGGGTTTAGTGACCAGAGGAGAAAGTGGGGGCTGGGTTTAGGGATGGGCCAGGAGACAGGAATCAGGTGTCCTGGGCCTGGGACACACACACACACACACACACACACACACACACACACACACACGCCTGATGTGTGAGGGTGATTTTATTCCTCTAAGGGACGCTTTACTGCTGGGGGGTAGGGGAAGGGACAGCGGGAAGAGGTCTCCCAATGACTCCTGCTCCCTCCAGCCTTGTTCCCTTTGTTCCTCCCTTCCCTTCCTCGTCTCCCCTCCCAGCCTCCCTCCTCTCCTTGCGGCCTCCCCCCTTCCCTTCTCCCCCGCCCCCTCCTCCTCCCGCTCCCCCTGAGCTGTGTCCCAGTCGTGGGACCTCCGC
>NW_007726327.1:389303-394792 GCF_000696425.1 Galeopterus variegatus
TGATGTACTGGGAATTGCCTCTTAGCATCTTTCAAGTCCCTGATGGTGGCACCAATCTTTGCAGTCCCTCCAGGAGTATATTGCTTTTGGTTTACAATTTTTGTCAGTAGAGGCAGTCCCAGTGGCTTCCTCTTGGCTCTTCCTACCAGAGTAGCCCTCATTATTAGGTCACAGAAGCCATGTGGAGATTCTGCCAGTTGTTGAATATGGTTATCTCAGTTATGTAATCCACAAATGGAGAAATAAGCACAGGATGGTTCTGGGCCCTACTGTGAGACAGACCTGAGCTAAAACTCATTGACCACATGCCCTCCATATGCCTCTACTCTGACTGGTGGGTCACTGACATTTTGGGTCTCTGGGAATTAGTGTCAGCTCAGAGCCAGTGTCCACTAATCTTCAAAAAGTCTGGGTATTTCCCTTTGCCCAGTGCACTCACACTGGTAAATGGCTGCAGATACCTTTGGGGAAGGATGGGAAGAATATTAACAATATACAATTTTGGTAGTATATCAAAGTCCTTCCTCAACGGTACCTGGCCTCCCCTTCATTCAAGGGACTTTGGTCTGTGGACTAGCTCAAGCATGGGAATGGATTGAGGGGACATGACTCTCTTTCAGCGCGAGGGCGAGCGGCCGAGCCCGTCCCGCGGGCCGCGGCGCATCTCTGCCTGCGCGGGGAGCGGCGCTTTGCCATTTGGTGCTGGTGGCGCTTCAGCGAGGGAAGGAGAGATGGGGGGACGGCAGGGGGGACTCCGGCTCCGGGCGGCCGCCCTCACTCCAGACACGCGCACGGCCTGCCCGAGTGCGGCCTGCGCCCTGTCGCGCTGGGAGGGATCCGGGCCTCCCCCGGCCTCCTTCCCACCCGGCAAGGAGCCGCCGGCGTGGCACCGCCGAGCGCCCTTCTAGGGCTGAGCTGTAGGAGACCCTGGCCTTTGTGGAGAGAGCCTTGACCCAAGGCCCCACACTGACTCCGCGCCTGCTTTCTGGTCCGCACGCCTAGGGTCGCCCCTGTAAAAGCAGCATGCAGACGTGTCTGCGGGTGCCTGGTGAATGGGCCTCCGTGCATGGGATGTGGAGATGGTCGAGGTGGATCTGTGTGTACGATGCATGCGGCTCCTGGTCCCTTATGCTTGCATTAGTGTGTGTACCTGGTGTGTGTGTTGGGGGTATGCGTGCGTGGTCTATCTGTTTTCTGTGCACACATAAGGATGTCTCCCAGAGGGGTAGCTCAGGAGGGGCCAATCTATGGGACTGGAGTGACCTTCACCAGCTCCTGGGGATTGGTATCACCACAGCCCTGGTCTAACCGCCTTTGCAACTTCCTACACCACAAGACCAAGTCCCCTCACACATGTGGGTGTCTTCACCCACCTTCTTGCCCATGCTTCAGACTTCCCAGCTGCCTGAGCTGGGGGTGCCCATCCACCTCCTCTGCTGTCTTTTCCCAAAGGCCTTCTCCAAAAGTTGAGAACACTGAGCTTTACACAAGGCCTAGGGGTGTCTACCCCCAACCCCCAGAACCTCCAAGACTTGTGGTATCCTGTGCCCCTGCTAGAAGCACCCACAGCAGGTGGGAGTGCTCATGGTAACTGAAACCTTCAGGTAAATGGCAGAGTACCAGCTCCATCCACTGGCCCATTCAGCTGTACAAGCATCATCGGGCATTTGGTATTGTCGAGTCCCTGTGCCCAGGCATGAGAGGAGAGTGGGTCTTAAAGACAAGTCCCTGGCCCTAGGGGGCACAACCTCTTTGGGAAACCAAACCTAACACACAGGGTACATCAGGCCAGTCCAGTGTCAATTCATGCTGTAGGGTAGATAGCAACGGACATTCAGAGAAGAGAAAAATCCAGGAACACAAGTGGGACCAGGGAAGGCTTCCTGTAGGAGGTGGGGCCTGAGCTGGGCTCTAAAGGATGGGTGTGATCTGGACAGGCAGAGGGGAGGTGAATCACATTCCAGGCAAAAAATGGTGGGAGTAGGGGCTTAGAAATGAGAGTGAGTGGGGGTTTTGGAGGTTAGCACAGCCTGGAGCAGATCACCTCCCCAGGTTACCAGCAGCTACCTTCATGGCCTATGGCTGACAGAGGCAGCCCACCCGCCCAGCCCTACTGGACCCTACCAGGGCCCAGTCTGTGTGTGTGTGTTGGTGGTGGGGTGGGGGCGGGGGGGGCCTGGGGCAATACCTTGGGAGAGATTTGGTGGAAAGGGGATCTCTAGGTCACCTGCAAGCGAGGGGTAGAGGAAGGGCATACTGGACCAGATGCCCTCTCTGGCCTTTCAGATTGACAGTGGGCACCTAAATGGACAGTGACAGCCAGGAGCACAACCATGACCCAAAAGAAATCGTGCTGCAGGCAGACTCCCAGGGCAAAGGCATTGTGAAGGGTGAAGGGTCAGGACTCCTCAGTGTAACGCTGGGTCTTCAGGGCCCAACTTCAAATAAGTGTTCCCACCAGACTCCCCCAGGCGTTGCCCTGCCCTCACCTGGGTTCTGACAGTGCAGCCCCAGCAGGCCCCCAAACTGTTGTCCCAAAGTCCTTGGCTTCCTCCTCCAGGAGGAGAGAGGGTGTGGCCTTTGGGGGCATGGGCGGGGCCAGGGCTCCCAGCCTGGGCATCTCAGGATTTGTCTGTCCGCCACCCCAGGGACTGCCAGCTTCCTCCACGCCGCCCCTTCTGGGGCTCCCTCATCACCCCACCCCGCACCCCTGCTTTCTTTGGGGTCTTGAGGCTGGCCCCACCATACCCGGTTGCCCAAGCTCCTCTGGGTCCCCCACCTGGCACTCCAAGGCCATCAAGCCCTGCCTGTCTCATTCTTTCCACCCCACCCCCCAAGCACCCACCCGGCCCTGTGCCATTCCCAACACTTTGTCTTCCTGTTCTCAGGAGCTCCCAATCCATGGCCCTCTTTCCGAAATCCTTCCCCTGTTGCCCTCACTTTCTCACACAGAGACAAAGACTCACATACCCAGAAATAGACTCGCACAGAGCCGAAGGCACAGGCCACGTCCTGCCACACACAGGCACGCGCGCGCACGCACGGGAGGCTGTCGTGGAGGCAGGCACCCCGACACCCACACCCACCGCCGCCGCGCCGGGCCACCGACGGGCGCGGACACCCACGGCGCGCGAGACAAGGGCACCCACATCTGTGGACGCCGGNTGAGAGGTGAGAACCAGCATTTGGGCCTCAAGTGCAGTGTGGGGGACCAGTAACCATGAGCATTGGGGAGTCCCGGCCCCTGCAGAGGGAAAGAAACCAAAGTGGTTGGTGGTGCTGGAAGGCCCTCACTAAACACTGCTGGCAATCATGTCATTTCATTTTTACAGTAAGGGGGGATTGTTTTTCATTTGAGTGGAAGCAGCACAAATCTTGCCCCCAATCCAGCATGCTGGACCCCCAGCAACACAGACCTGTAAGTCATGCAGTGAAGGGCAGCATGCTTTAAAATGTACCAGCAATAGGGCTGTCCAGTTAGCTCAGTTGTTTAGAGCATAGTGCTGANGCGGCGGCGGCGTGGGCCGTGGGCCGTCAGGGCAGCCCTGAAGGGGCCCCCTCCCCACTCCGCTCGAGTAGAAGTGTGAGAGAGCCCAGCAGGACTCAGAGGGGAGAGTTGGAGGAAAAAAAAGGCAGAAAAGGGAAAGAAAGAGGAAGAGAGAGAGAGAGTGAGCGCAGCCGCGGAGCCCACCCCGATGGCCGCGGACGAAGTTGCCGGAGGGGCGCGCAAGGCCACGAAAAGCAAACTTTTTGAGTTTCTGGTCCATGGGGTGGTGAGTGGGGGAAAGTTAGCGGGGGAGGGTGCGCGGGCTGGCGCGGGCTGAATGGAGGGATGGTCGGGAGGGGCCGGCGGGGCGCACCCGCTCTCCTGCCCCCCTAGTGGGGGGCGCCACGGCCCACGGCCCGGCCCCGGGACTGTGCCGGCGCCCTGGCACCCGAACACGTCGTCAGGCGACCGGCCGGGGATGGGCGCGCGGTGCGGAAGGGAGGCGCTTGCATGGGCTCTTGTCAGGGGCTGACGGGGTGGGACCTGGGGATTGTACACCCCCGCAAGTAAAGGGTCCCCTCTGTAGCCGACATGTTGTCTTCTGTTCTTTTCCTTGGGGCCCAGGTGTTACCCATGGAGTGGGGGTAGGGGGCCGGGACATGGCATAGGCTGGGTTGTCTGTTCATCTGCTGGGACAGTGACACTCTGTGTCCGTGGAACAAGGAGCAGGTGACCCTGGAGGCACTGTGAGAGAGACGCTCTCTGGCTGAGTAGCCTCTGCATCCTGGCAGGAGGGCTCTGGGGCTTTGCCTATGGCCCCTGCCATCAGGGTCAGGGAGAGGCCCGCTATAGCGATGGACCTCAAGTTAAGGGGTCTGAGGGTCCCCTTGGCAGACTCAGCCACCAGAAGCTGATGTTCTGAATGACTCAAAGGTGTGAAGGAAGGGCTGGAGTTGGGGACGTGAGGCCTAGAGACCAAAAGGACAGGGCAGCACCTTCCTGCCACAGGCGGGCTCTGAAGGCATATGGGGAGCCTGAGGGAGCCTGGTGACCTAAGGGGATGGGAGGCCTGAGCTGAGTCGGTAGGAGCCGGTCGGGAGGGGTGTGGGATGGGAAAGGCAGGGGCTCCAGAACTTGGGATGGGTGATTGGATTGGAGGCCGTATATAGAGGAAGCAGTCAGGTTTACTATGGCCAAATTTGGTTGTGACCCTAAGAAAGGCACCTTCTCAGTGAGGGAGGCCGGAGTCCCTAGAATCTTGGCCTGTTGTGGGGATGGCCCTACTGGCTGGCACAGCTCTCTGGGGCCTCTTTGGTAGACCAGCGAGTATCCCTGGCCTTGATACATGGGGAGAGCAGCTGATCGGGAAGAGGGGGCTACCCTGGGGCCACTGGCTCTCCAGCCCCAGGGATCTCAGGGGGTAACTTCCCAGGGTGTCCCTGTTGGCCAGCTGAGTTACCAATCCTAACCTTGCTGCTTGGGGGAGTAGCTTTAAAAAGGCCCATCTAGTGGGAGAGAAGCTATACACGTGGATTTTTTTTTTATATGACCAATTTACAGTTTTTTATATGACCACCTTCAGTTCCTGGATGGCTGTGAGCCCCTCTGCCCCACTCCCAGGGCTCCATCTATGCTGGTGGGAAATGGCCAGGCCTGGGCTCCATTCTGGGCTGCCACTCTGGAGGCCTGAGTGACAGGGTCAGGTGGGGTGGGGGAGGCAGACAAATGGACAGGCAGGTTTCGCTATGGGAGAGATAGGCAAGGACAGCTGCTGGCTGGGGGTGGAGGACGCTAGGGTTAGGCACAGTGCAGGGCTTGGAGGGACAGGAGGGGGAGTTGGCAGCTGGACGGGAAACACCAAGCCCAGGGTCAGGGCTCCTCCTTGTGCCTGGGGTCAGTGCTGTTTAAGTGATAACAGGGCCCAGGCTCTGTAGCCCTTGCTCCCTAATCTTCCTGCTCTCTTTGTCCCAGTCCCCCCCCCCCCCCCCCCCCCCCCCCCCCC
>NW_007726327.1:395040-396360 GCF_000696425.1 Galeopterus variegatus
CCCCCCCCCCCCCCCCACTTTACAGCCCCTGAAACTCCCTTTGGCCCTCCCAGCTCCTTTCTGGAGTCTGGACAAGTAGAGTTTGAACATTTCACTTGAAGCATTTACACCCCATCTGACCACCCAGGGGTACTGTCCTGCTTCATCTCCCCTTCCCAGCCCCCTTTGAGCCCTGACTTCTGACCTCCCTGGGGTGGGGGTGGGAAGTAGAGGAGGTCTGTCTCCGCTGATCTCGGCGGACAGGAGGGACAGCTAGATGTGAGTGGGAATGCTGCTGCCAATGACCCATCCCAGCCCTCTGGGCAGCCCCCTCCAGCCCAGTGGGAGAATCCTGGGAAGCTCCTCCACCCTGGGAGTGAATTATGGGGACGGGCTAAGTCAGGGAAGCCCCTGGGTGTGAAGACTTGGAGTAGCTGAAGGGAGTGGGGTTTGGGACCGAGGGGTTGAAAGCAGGGGCGCGGAGGGAAGAGTGTGCTGGGATGGGGAGGGGCGGGTGCCAGGCAGAGCAGGCTGACAAGAGGAGAAGGCAAGCAGGGAAGAGGAGGAGCAGAAGCCAGAGCTGGGAGCGCAGCCTCTGCCTGCACCAAGCAGCAGAGCGCGAACAGCCCGGGCCTCCAGGTGCTGCCTCTGCCAGGATGAGCTGCGTGACCTTGGCGAGGTCGCTTTTCTCCTTGAGCCACAGTTGCCTCATCTGTCAAGTGGGGATGAAAGGACCTGCTTAGTCAGTCTTGCAGGGGAGCGTGTGGATGGGAACAGCCTTAGAAAGGTTGAGAATCGCCAGTCCCAGCCCCTCGGCGGTACCCTCCGCGGATCCGAGGCTCGGCAATGCCCTGCGCAGTTGCCTGGCTTCAGTTAGCTTCCTGCAGCGCGACGCCAAGCCCCCCAGCCGAAGCCGCGCGGATTCCGGCGCCCCCGCCCCTCCCGGCCATCGCGCCTGCCATTGCTCGTCGCTCAGGGTCACCCGCCGGGGGTCTTGGCGGGAGGGGAGGGAGACGCCAGCTCACCGCGCCTGGGGCGTGCGACCCTGGTCTGACCCGCGGGTGCCGGTTTCTGCTTCGTCCCCGCCCTACCCCCAGCGCCCCGGGATGCCGTCTGGAGCCCGGATGCCCCACCAGGGGGCGCCCATGGGCCCCCCGGGCTCCCCGTACATGGGCAGCCCCGCCGTGCGACCCGGCCTGGCCCCCGCGGGCATGGAGCCCGCCCGCAAGCGAGCAGCGCCCCCGCCCGGACAGAGCCAGGCACAGAGCCAGGGCCAGCCGGTGCCCACGGCCCCCCCGCGGCGCCGCCGGGGGGTCGGGGGGGCGCGGCGGAGGGGGGGGG